>NW_027415617.1:0-40000 GCF_964106895.1 Numenius arquata
GTAGGGTTCCTTCCATAGGGGCTGGCAGTGTTCCGTAGGGTCCGCTAGGGTTGAGTAAGTGCCCGCAGGAGTCTGTAGGAGTCTGTGGGATTCTGTAAGGTTCCGGAGGGTTCTGCAGGGTTCTGTAGGGGCCCCTAGAGTTCCATAGTGGCTGGTAAAGTTTCCTAGGGCCCTGTACCGTTCCGTAACTGCCTGCAAGGGTCTTTAGGCTTCCGTAGGGGCTGGTAGGGTTCCATAAAGTTCCGTGGGTTCCTGCAGAATTCTGCAAGTGCCCGCAAGGGACTGTAGGGGCCCACAGTGTTTCTGTCAGGTTCCGTAGAGTTCCGTAGGGGCCATAGGTTTCCGTAGCGGCTGGTAGTATTCCGTAGGGGTCTGTAGTGTTCCGTAGGCACCTGCAGTGTTCTGTAGGAGCCCATAGGGTTTTAGTGAGGTTCCGTTGTGTTGCTAAGGGTCTTGTAGAGTGCTGTCGGGTCCTGGAGTATTCTGTAGGGTTCCAGAGGAGCTCGTAGGGTTCCGTCGAAATCTGTAGGGTTCCCTAGGGGCCCGTGGAGTCCCGTAGAATTCCGTAGGGGCCTGTAGGGTTGTGTAAGTACCCGCAGGGGTTGGTAGGAGCTTGTAGGGTTCCATAAGTTTCCAGAGGGTTGTGTAGGGTTCCGTAGGGGCCTGTAGTGTTCCCTAGGGGCCTGTAGAGTCTGTAGGGTTCCGTAGGGGCCTGTGGTGTTCCCTAGGTGCCTGTAGAGTCTCGTACAGTTCCGTAGGGTCCTGTAGGTTTCCATAAGCGCCCGCAGAGGTCTGAAGGGGCCCGTACTGTTCCGTAAGGATCCACAGGGCTCCGTAGAGCTTCGTAGGTTCCCTAGAGGCCTGTAGAGTACCGCAGGAGCCAGTAGTGTTCTGTAGGGGCCCGTAAGGTTCCTTCCGTAGGGGCTGGCAGTGTTCCGTAGGGTCCTCTAGGGTTGAGTAAGTGCCCGCAGGAGTCTGTAGGAATCCGTGGGATTCTGTAAGGTTCTGGAGGGTTCAGCAGGGTTCCGTAGGGGCCCCTAGAGTTCCGTAGTGGCTGGTAAAGTTTCCTAGGGCCCTGTACCGTTCCGTAACTGCCTGCAAGGGTCTTTAGGCTTCCGTAGGGGCTGGTAGGGTTCCATAAAGTTCCGCGGGTTCCTGCAGAGTTCTGCAAGTGCCCGCAAGGGCCTGTAGGGGCGCACAGTGTTTCTGTCAGGTTCCGTAGAGTTCCGTAGGGGCCATATTTTACTGTAGTGGCTGGTAGTATTCCGTAGGGGCTCGTAGGGTTCCGTAGGCACCTGCAGTGTTCTGTAGGAGCCCATAGGGTTTTAGTGAGGTTCCGTTGTGTTGCTAAGGGTCTTGTAGAGTGCTGTCGGGTCCTGGAGTATTCTGTAGGATTCCAGAGGGGCTGTTAGGGTTCCGTCAAAATCCGTAGGGTTCCCTTGGGGCCCATAGAGTCCCGTAGATTTCCGTAGGGACCTGTAGGGTTCTGTATATGCCCGCAGGGTTTGGTAGGAGCTTGTAGGGTGCCATAAGTTTCCAGAGGGTTGTGTAGGGTTCCGTAGGGGCCTGTGGTGTTCCCTAGGGGCCTGTAGAGTCTCGTACGGTTCCGTAGGGGCCTGTGGTGTTCCCTAGGGGTTTGTAGAGTCTCGTACAGTTCCGTAGGGTCCTGTAGGTTTCCATAAGCGCCCGCAGAGGTCTCAAGAGGCCCGTACTGTTCCGTAAGGATCCATAGGGCTCCGTAGAGCTTCGTAGGTTCCCTAGAGGCCTGTAGAGTACCGCAGGAGCCAGTAGTGTTCTGTAGGGGTCCGTAGGGTTCCTTCCATAGGGGCTGGCAGTGTTCCGTAGGGTCCTCTAGGGTTGAGTAAGTGCCCGCAGGAGTCTGTAGGAATCCGTGGGATTCTGTAAGGTTCCGGAGGGTTCTGCAGGGTTCTGTAGGGGCCCGTAGAGTTCCGTAGTGGCTGGTAAAGTTTCCTAGGGCCCTGTACCGTTCCGTAACTGCCTGCAAGGGTCTTTAGGCTTCCGTAGGGGCTGGTAGGGTTCCATAAAGTTCCGTGGGTTCCTGCAGAATTCTGCAAGTGCCCGCAAGGGACTGTAGGGGCCCACAGTGTTTCTGTCAGGTTCCGTAGAGTTCCGTAGGGGCCATAGGTTTCCGTAGCGGCTGGTAGTATTCCGTAGGGGTCTGTAGGGTTCCGTAGGCACCTGCAGTGTTCTGTAGGAGCCCATAGGGTTTTAGTGAGGTTCCGTTTTGTTGCTAAGGGTCTTGTAGAGTGCTGTCGGGTCCTGGAGTATTCTGTAGGGTTCCAGAGGAGCTCGTAGGGTTCCGTCGAAATCTGTAGGGTTCCCTAGGGGCCCGTGGAGTCCCGTAGAATTCCGTAGGGGCCTGTAGGGTTGTGTAAGTACCCGAAGGGGTTGGTAGGAGCTTGTAGGGTTCCATAAGTTTCCAGAGGGTTGTGTAGGGTTCCGTAGGGGCCTGTGGTGTTCCCTAGGGGCCTGTAGAGTCTCGTACGGTTCCGTAGGGGCCTGTGGTGTTCCCTAGGTGCCTGTAGAGTCTCGTACAGTTCCGTAGGGTCCTGTAGGTTTCCATAAGCGCCCGCAGAGGTCTGAAGGGGCCCGTACTGTTCCGTAAGGATCCACAGGGCTCAGTAGAGCTTCGTATGTTCCCTAGAGGCCTGTAGAGTACCGCAGGAGCCAGTAGTGTTCTGTAGGGGTCCGTAGGGTTCCTTCCATAGGGGCTGGCAGTGTTCCGTAGGGTCCTCTAGGGTTGAGTAAGTGCCCGCAGGAGTCTGTAGGAATCCGTGGGATTCTGTAAGGTTCCGGAGGGTTCTGCAGGGTTCTGTAGGGGCCCGTAGAGTTCCGTAGTGGCTGGTAAAGTTTCCTAGGGCCCTGTACCGTTCCGTAACTGCCTGCAAGGGTCTTTAGGCTTCCGTAGGGGCTGGTAGGGTTCCATAAAGTTCCGCGGGTTCCTGCAGAGTTCTGCAAGTGCCCGCAAGGGCCTGTAGGGGCGCACAGTGTTTCTGTCAGGTTCCGTAGAGTTCCGTAGGGGCCATATTTTACTGTAGTGGCTGGTAGTATTCCGTAGGGGTCTGTAGGGTTCCATAGGCACCTGCAGTGTTCTGTAGGAGCCCATAGGGTTTTAGTGAGGTTCCGTTGTGTTGCTAAGGGTCTTGTAGAGTGCTGTCGGGTCCTGGAGTATTCTGTAGGGTTCCAGAGGAGCTCGTAAGGGTTCCGTCGAAATCTGTAGGGTTCCCTAGGGGCCCGTGGAGTCCCGTAGAATTCCGTAGGGGCCTGTAGGGTTGTGTAAGTGCCCGCAGGGGTTGGTAGGAGCTTGTAGGGTGCCATAAGTTTCCAGAGGGTTGTGTAGGGTTCCGTAGGGGCCTGTGGTGTTCCCTAGGGGCCTGTAGAGTCTGGTACAGTTCCGTAGGGGCCTGTGGTGTTCCCTAGGGGCCTGTAGAGTCTCGTACAGTTCTGTAGGGTCCTGTAGGTTTCCATAAGCGCCCGCAGAGGTCTGAAGGGGCCCGTACTGTTCCGTAAGGATCCATAGGGCTCCGTAGAGCTTCGTAGGTTCCCTAGAGGCCTGTAGAGTACCGCAGGAGCCAGTAGTGTTCTGTAGGGGCCCGTAAGGTTCCTTCCGTAGGGGCTGGCAGTGTTCCGTAGGGGCCTGTAGGGTTGTGTAAGTGCCCGCAGCAGTCTGTAGGAGTCTGTGGGATTCTGTAAGGTTCCGGAGGGTTCTGCAGGGTTCCGTAGGCGCCCGTAGAGTTCCGTAGTGGCTGGTAAAGTTCCGTAGGGCCCTGTGGGGTTCTGTATGGACCTGTAGGGTTCCGTAGGGGCCTGCAGGGTTCTGTAAGTGCCCGCAGGTGACTGTAGGGTTCTGTAGGATTCCGTAGGCGCCTGCAGTGTTCTGTAGGTGCCCATAGGGTTTTCGTGAGGTTCCGTTGTGTTGCTAAGGGTCTTGTAGAGTGCTGTCAGGTCCTGGAGTGTTCTGTAGGGTTCCAGAGGGGCTCGTAAGGTTCCGTCGAAATCCGTAGGCTTCCCTAGGGGCCCATGGAGTCCCGTAGATTTCCGTAGGGACCTGTAGGGTTGTGTAAGTGCCCGCAGGGGTTGGTAGGATCTTGTAGGGTGCCATAAGTTTCCAGAGGGTTGTGTAGGGTTCCGTAGGGGCCTGTGGTGTTCCCTAGGTGCCTGTAGAGTCTCGTACAGTTCCGTAGGGTCCTGTAGGTTTCCATAAGCGCCCGCAGAGGTCTGAAGGGGCCCGTACTGTTCCGTAAGGATCCACAGGGCTCCGTAGAGCTTCGTAGGTTCCCTAGAGGCCTGTAGAGTACCGCAGGAGCCAGTAGTGTTCTGTAGGGGCCCGTAAGGTTCCTTCCGTAGGGGCTGGCAGTGTTCCGTAGGGTCCTCTAGGGTTGAGTAAGTGCCCGCAGGAGTCTGTAGGAATCCGTGGGATTCTGTAAGGTTCTGGAGGGTTCAGCAGGGTTCCGTAGGGGCCCCTAGAGTTCCGTAGTGGCTGGTAAAGTTCCGTAGGGCCCTGTACCGTTCCGTAACTGCCTGCAAGGGTCTTTAGGCTTCCGTAGGGGCTGGTAGGGTTCCATAAAGTTCCGCGGGTTCCTGCAGAGTTCTGCAAGTGCCCGCAAGGGCCTGTAGGGGCGCACAGTGTTTCTGTCAGGTTCCGTAGAGTTCCGTAGGGGCCATATTTTACTGTAGTGGCTGGTAGTATTCCGTAGGGGCTCGTAGGGTTCCGTAGGCACCTGCAGTGTTCTGTAGGAGCCCATAGGGTTTTAGTGAGGTTCCGTTGTGTTGCTAAGGGTCTTGTAGAGTGCTGTCGGGTCCTGGAGTATTCTGTAGGATTCCAGAGGGGCTGTTAGGGTTCCGTCAAAATCCGTAGGGTTCCCTTGGGGCCCATAGAGTCCCGTAGATTTCCGTAGGGACCTGTAGGGTTCTGTATATGCCCGCAGGGTTTGGTAGGAGCTTGTAGGGTGCCATAAGTTTCCAGAGGGTTGTGTAGGGTTCCGTAGGGGCCTGTGGTGTTCCCTAGGGGCCTGTAGAGTCTCGTACGGTTCCGTAGGGGCCTGTGGTGTTCCCTAGGGGTTTGTAGAGTCTCGTACAGTTCCGTAGGGTCCTGTAGGTTTCCATAAGCGCCCGCAGAGGTCTCAAGAGGCCCGTACTGTTCCGTAAGGATCCATAGGGCTCCGTAGAGCTTCGTAGGTTCCCTAGAGGCCTGTAGAGTACCGCAGGAGCCAGTAGTGTTCTGTAGGGCCCCGTAGGGTTCCTTCCATAGGGGCTGGCAGTGTTCCGTAGGGTCCTCTAGGGTTGAGTAAGTGCCCGCAGGAGTCTGTAGGAGTCTGTGGGATTCTGTAAGGTTCTGGAGGGTTCTGCAGGGTTCTGTAGGGGCCCCTAGAGTTCCATAGTGGCTGGTAAAGTTTCCTAGGGCCCTGTACCGTTCCGTAACTGCCTGCAAGGGTCTTTAGGCTTCCGTAGGGGCTGGTAGGGTTCCATAAAGTTCCGTGGGTTCCTGCAGAATTCTGCAAGTGCCCGCAAGGGACTGTAGGGGCCCACAGTGTTTCTGTCAGGTTCCGTAGAGTTCCGTAGGGGCCATAGGTTTCCGTAGCGGCTGGTAGTATTCCGTAGGGGTCTGTAGGGTTCCGTAGGCACCTGCAGTGTTCTGTAGGAGCCCATAGGGTTTTAGTGAGGTTCCGTTTTGTTGCTAAGGGTCTTGTAGAGTGCTGTCGGGTCCTGGAGTATTCTGTAGGGTTCCAGAGGAGCTCGTAGGGTTCCGTCGAAATCTGTAGGGTTCCCTAGGGGCCCGTGGAGTCCCGTAGAATTCCGTAGGGGCCTGTAGGGTTGTGTAAGTACCCGCAGGGGTTGGTAGGAGCTTGTAGGGTTCCATAAGTTTCCAGAGGGTTGTGTAGGGTTCCGTAGGGGCCTGTGGTGTTCCCTAGGGGCCTGTAGAGTCTCGTACGGTTCCGTAGGGGCCTGTGGTGTTCCCTAGGTGCCTGTAGAGTCTCGTACAGTTCCGTAGGGTCCTGTAGGTTTCCATAAGCGCCCGCAGAGGTCTGAAGGGGCCCGTACTGTTCCGTAAGGATCCACAGGGCTCAGTAGAGCTTCGTATGTTCCCTAGAGGCCTGTAGAGTACCGCAGGAGCCAGTAGTGTTCTGTAGGGGTCCGTAGGGTTCCTTCCATAGGGGCTGGCAGTGTTCCGTAGGGTCCTCTAGGGTTGAGTAAGTGCCCGCAGGAGTCTGTAGGAATCCGTGGGATTCTGTAAGGTTCCGGAGGGTTCTGCAGGGTTCTGTAGGGGCCCGTAGAGTTCCGTAGTGGCTGGTAAAGTTTCCTAGGGCCCTGTACCGTTCCGTAACTGCCTGCAAGGGTCTTTAGGCTTCCGTAGGGGCTGGTAGGGTTCCATAAAGTTCCGTGGGTTCCTGCAGAATTCTGCAAGTGCCCGCAAGGGACTGTAGGGGCCCACAGTGTTTCTGTCAGGTTCCGTAGAGTTCCGTAGGGGCCATATTTTACTGTAGTGGCTGGTAGTATTCCGTAGGGGCTCGTAGGGTTCCGTAGGCACCTGCAGTGTTCTGTAGGAGCCCATAGGGTTTTAGTGAGGTTCCGTTGTGTTGCTAAGGGTCTTGTAGAGTGCTGTCGGGTCCTGGAGTATTCTGTAGGATTCCAGAGGGGCTGTTAGGGTTCCGTCAAAATCCGTAGGGTTCCCTTGGGGCCCATAGAGTCCCGTAGATTTCCGTAGGGACCTGTAGGGTTCTGTATATGCCCGCAGGGTTTGGTAGGAGCTTGTAGGGTGCCATAAGTTTCCAGAGGGTTGTGTAGGGTTCCGTAGGGGCCTGTGGTGTTCCCTAGGGGCCTGTAGAGTCTCGTACGGTTCCGTAGGGGCCTGTGGTGTTCCCTAGGGGTTTGTAGAGTCTCGTACAGTTCCGTAGGGTCCTGTAGGTTTCCATAAGCGCCCGCAGAGGTCTCAAGAGGCCCGTACTGTTCCGTAAGGATCCATAGGGCTCCGTAGAGCTTCGTAGGTTCCCTAGAGGCCTGTAGAGTACCGCAGGAGCCAGTAGTGTTCTGTAGGGGTCCGTAGGGTTCCTTCCATAGGGGCTGGCAGTGTTCCGTAGGGTCCTCTAGGGTTGAGTAAGTGCCCGCAGGAGTCTGTAGGAATCCGTGGGATTCTGTAAGGTTCCGGAGGGTTCTGCAGGGTTCTGTAGGGGCCCGTAGAGTTCCGTAGTGGCTGGTAAAGTTTCCTAGGGCCCTGTACCGTTCCGTAACTGCCTGCAAGGGTCTTTAGGCTTCCGTAGGGGCTGGTAGGGTTCCATAAAGTTCCGTGGGTTCCTGCAGAATTCTGCAAGTGCCCGCAAGGGACTGTAGGGGCCCACAGTGTTTCTGTCAGGTTCCGTAGAGTTCCGTAGGGGCCATAGGTTTCCGTAGCGGCTGGTAGTATTCCGTAGGGGTCTGTAGGGTTCCGTAGGCACCTGCAGTGTTCTGTAGGAGCCCATAGGGTTTTAGTGAGGTTCCGTTTTGTTGCTAAGGGTCTTGTAGAGTGCTGTCGGGTCCTGGAGTATTCTGTAGGGTTCCAGAGGAGCTCGTAGGGTTCCGTCGAAATCTGTAGGGTTCCCTAGGGGCCCGTGGAGTCCCGTAGAATTCCGTAGGGGCCTGTAGGGTTGTGTAAGTACCCGAAGGGGTTGGTAGGAGCTTGTAGGGTTCCATAAGTTTCCAGAGGGTTGTGTAGGGTTCCGTAGGGGCCTGTGGTGTTCCCTAGGGGCCTGTAGAGTCTCGTACGGTTCCGTAGGGGCCTGTGGTGTTCCCTAGGTGCCTGTAGAGTCTCGTACAGTTCCGTAGGGTCCTGTAGGTTTCCATAAGCGCCCGCAGAGGTCTGAAGGGGCCCGTACTGTTCCGTAAGGATCCACAGGGCTCAGTAGAGCTTCGTATGTTCCCTAGAGGCCTGTAGAGTACCGCAGGAGCCAGTAGTGTTCTGTAGGGGTCCGTAGGGTTCCTTCCATAGGGGCTGGCAGTGTTCCGTAGGGTCCTCTAGGGTTGAGTAAGTGCCCGCAGGAGTCTGTAGGAATCCGTGGGATTCTGTAAGGTTCCGGAGGGTTCTGCAGGGTTCTGTAGGGGCCCGTAGAGTTCCGTAGTGGCTGGTAAAGTTTCCTAGGGCCCTGTACCGTTCCGTAACTGCCTGCAAGGGTCTTTAGGCTTCCGTAGGGGCTGGTAGGGTTCCATAAAGTTCCGCGGGTTCCTGCAGAGTTCTGCAAGTGCCCGCAAGGGCCTGTAGGGGCGCACAGTGTTTCTGTCAGGTTCCGTAGAGTTCCGTAGGGGCCATATTTTACTGTAGTGGCTGGTAGTATTCCGTAGGGGTCTGTAGGGTTCCATAGGCACCTGCAGTGTTCTGTAGGAGCCCATAGGGTTTTAGTGAGGTTCCGTTGTGTTGCTAAGGGTCTTGTAGAGTGCTGTCGGGTCCTGGAGTATTCTGTAGGGTTCCAGAGGAGCTCGTAAGGGTTCCGTCGAAATCTGTAGGGTTCCCTAGGGGCCCGTGGAGTCCCGTAGAATTCCGTAGGGGCCTGTAGGGTTGTGTAAGTGCCCGCAGGGGTTGGTAGGAGCTTGTAGGGTGCCATAAGTTTCCAGAGGGTTGTGTAGGGTTCCGTAGGGGCCTGTGGTGTTCCCTAGGGGCCTGTAGAGTCTGGTACAGTTCCGTAGGGGCCTGTGGTGTTCCCTAGGGGCCTGTAGAGTCTCGTACAGTTCTGTAGGGTCCTGTAGGTTTCCATAAGCGCCCGCAGAGGTCTGAAGGGGCCCGTACTGTTCCGTAAGGATCCATAGGGCTCCGTAGAGCTTCGTAGGTTCCCTAGAGGCCTGTAGAGTACCGCAGGAGCCAGTAGTGTTCTGTAGGGGCCCGTAAGGTTCCTTCCGTAGGGGCTGGCAGTGTTCCGTAGGGGCCTGTAGGGTTGTGTAAGTGCCCGCAGCAGTCTGTAGGAGTCTGTGGGATTCTGTAAGGTTCCGGAGGGTTCTGCAGGGTTCCGTAGGCGCCCGTAGAGTTCCGTAGTGGCTGGTAAAGTTCCGTAGGGCCCTGTGGGGTTCTGTATGGACCTGTAGGGTTCCGTAGGGGCCTGCAGGGTTCTGTAAGTGCCCGCAGGTGACTGTAGGGTTCTGTAGGATTCCGTAGGCGCCTGCAGTGTTCTGTAGGTGCCCATAGGGTTTTCGTGAGGTTCCGTTGTGTTGCTAAGGGTCTTGTAGAGTGCTGTCAGGTCCTGGAGTGTTCTGTAGGGTTCCAGAGGGGCTCGTAAGGTTCCGTCGAAATCCGTAGGCTTCCCTAGGGGCCCATGGAGTCCCGTAGATTTCCGTAGGGACCTGTAGGGTTGTGTAAGTGCCCGCAGGGGTTGGTAGGATCTTGTAGGGTGCCATAAGTTTCCAGAGGGTTGTGTAGGGTTCCGTAGGGGCCTGTGGTGTTCCCTAGGTGCCTGTAGAGTCTCGTACAGTTCCGTAGGGTCCTGTAGGTTTCCATAAGCGCCCGCAGAGGTCTGAAGGGGCCCGTACTGTTCCGTAAGGATCCACAGGGCTCCGTAGAGCTTCGTAGGTTCCCTAGAGGCCTGTAGAGTACCGCAGGAGCCAGTAGTGTTCTGTAGGGGCCCGTAAGGTTCCTTCCGTAGGGGCTGGCAGTGTTCCGTAGGGTCCTCTAGGGTTGAGTAAGTGCCCGCAGGAGTCTGTAGGAATCCGTGGGATTCTGTAAGGTTCTGGAGGGTTCAGCAGGGTTCCGTAGGGGCCCCTAGAGTTCCGTAGTGGCTGGTAAAGTTCCGTAGGGCCCTGTACCGTTCCGTAACTGCCTGCAAGGGTCTTTAGGCTTCCGTAGGGGCTGGTAGGGTTCCATAAAGTTCCGCGGGTTCCTGCAGAGTTCTGCAAGTGCCCGCAAGGGCCTGTAGGGGCGCACAGTGTTTCTGTCAGGTTCCGTAGAGTTCCGTAGGGGCCATATTTTACTGTAGTGGCTGGTAGTATTCCGTAGGGGCTCGTAGGGTTCCGTAGGCACCTGCAGTGTTCTGTAGGAGCCCATAGGGTTTTAGTGAGGTTCCGTTGTGTTGCTAAGGGTCTTGTAGAGTGCTGTCGGGTCCTGGAGTATTCTGTAGGATTCCAGAGGGGCTGTTAGGGTTCCGTCAAAATCCGTAGGGTTCCCTTGGGGCCCATAGAGTCCCGTAGATTTCCGTAGGGACCTGTAGGGTTCTGTATATGCCCGCAGGGTTTGGTAGGAGCTTGTAGGGTGCCATAAGTTTCCAGAGGGTTGTGTAGGGTTCCGTAGGGGCCTGTGGTGTTCCCTAGGGGCCTGTAGAGTCTCGTACGGTTCCGTAGGGGCCTGTGGTGTTCCCTAGGGGTTTGTAGAGTCTCGTACAGTTCCGTAGGGTCCTGTAGGTTTCCATAAGCGCCCGCAGAGGTCTCAAGAGGCCCGTACTGTTCCGTAAGGATCCATAGGGCTCCGTAGAGCTTCGTAGGTTCCCTAGAGGCCTGTAGAGTACCGCAGGAGCCAGTAGTGTTCTGTAGGGCCCCGTAGGGTTCCTTCCATAGGGGCTGGCAGTGTTCCGTAGGGTCCTCTAGGGTTGAGTAAGTGCCCGCAGGAGTCTGTAGGAGTCTGTGGGATTCTGTAAGGTTCTGGAGGGTTCTGCAGGGTTCTGTAGGGGCCCCTAGAGTTCCATAGTGGCTGGTAAAGTTTCCTAGGGCCCTGTACCGTTCCGTAACTGCCTGCAAGGGTCTTTAGGCTTCCGTAGGGGCTGGTAGGGTTCCATAAAGTTCCGTGGGTTCCTGCAGAATTCTGCAAGTGCCCGCAAGGGACTGTAGGGGCCCACAGTGTTTCTGTCAGGTTCCGTAGAGTTCCGTAGGGGCCATAGGTTTCCGTAGCGGCTGGTAGTATTCCGTAGGGGTCTGTAGGGTTCCGTAGGCACCTGCAGTGTTCTGTAGGAGCCCATAGGGTTTTAGTGAGGTTCCGTTTTGTTGCTAAGGGTCTTGTAGAGTGCTGTCGGGTCCTGGAGTATTCTGTAGGGTTCCAGAGGAGCTCGTAGGGTTCCGTCGAAATCTGTAGGGTTCCCTAGGGGCCCGTGGAGTCCCGTAGAATTCCGTAGGGGCCTGTAGGGTTGTGTAAGTACCCGCAGGGGTTGGTAGGAGCTTGTAGGGTTCCATAAGTTTCCAGAGGGTTGTGTAGGGTTCCGTAGGGGCCTGTGGTGTTCCCTAGGGGCCTGTAGAGTCTCGTACGGTTCCGTAGGGGCCTGTGGTGTTCCCTAGGTGCCTGTAGAGTCTCGTACAGTTCCGTAGGGTCCTGTAGGTTTCCATAAGCGCCCGCAGAGGTCTGAAGGGGCCCGTACTGTTCCGTAAGGATCCACAGGGCTCAGTAGAGCTTCGTATGTTCCCTAGAGGCCTGTAGAGTACCGCAGGAGCCAGTAGTGTTCTGTAGGGGTCCGTAGGGTTCCTTCCATAGGGGCTGGCAGTGTTCCGTAGGGTCCTCTAGGGTTGAGTAAGTGCCCGCAGGAGTCTGTAGGAATCCGTGGGATTCTGTAAGGTTCCGGAGGGTTCTGCAGGGTTCTGTAGGGGCCCGTAGAGTTCCGTAGTGGCTGGTAAAGTTTCCTAGGGCCCTGTACCGTTCCGTAACTGCCTGCAAGGGTCTTTAGGCTTCCGTAGGGGCTGGTAGGGTTCCATAAAGTTCCGTGGGTTCCTGCAGAATTCTGCAAGTGCCCGCAAGGGACTGTAGGGGCCCACAGTGTTTCTGTCAGGTTCCGTAGAGTTCCGTAGGGGCCATAGGTTTCCGTAGCGGCTGGTAGTATTCCGTAGGGGTCTGTAGGGTTCCGTAGGCACCTGCAGTGTTCTGTAGGAGCCCATAGGGTTTTAGTGAGGTTCCGTTTTGTTGCTAAGGGTCTTGTAGAGTGCTGTCGGGTCCTGGAGTATTCTGTAGGGTTCCAGAGGAGCTCGTAGGGTTCCGTCGAAATCTGTAGGGTTCCCTAGGGGCCCGTGGAGTCCCGTAGAATTCCGTAGGGGCCTGTAGGGTTGTGTAAGTACCCGAAGGGGTTGGTAGGAGCTTGTAGGGTTCCATAAGTTTCCAGAGGGTTGTGTAGGGTTCCGTAGGGGCCTGTGGTGTTCCCTAGGGGCCTGGAGAGTCTCGTACGGTTCCGTAGGGGCCTGTGGTGTTCCCTAGGGGCCTGTAGAGTCTCGTACAGTTCCGTAGGGTCCTGTAGGTTTCCATAAGGGCCCGCAGAGGTCTGAAGGGGCCCGTACTGTTCCGTAAGGATCCATAGGGCTCCGTAGAGCTTCGTATGTTCCCTAGAGGCCTGTAGAGTACCGCAGGAGCCAGTAGTGTTCTGTAGGGGTCCGTAGGGTTCCTTCCATAGGGGCTGGCAGTGTTCCGTAGGGTCCTCTAGGGTTGAGTAAGTGCCCGCAGGAGTCTGTAGGAATCCGTGGGATTCTGTAAGGTTCTGGAGGGTTCTGCAGGGTTCCGTAGGGGCCCGTAGAGTTCCGTAGTGGCTGGTAAAGTTCCCTAGGGCCCTGTACCGTTCCGTAACTGCCTGCAAGGGTCCTTAGGCTTCCGTAGGGGCTGGTAGGGTTCCATAAAGTTCCGTGGGTTCCTGCAGAGTTCTGCAAGTGCCCGCAAGGGCCTGTAGGGGCGCACAGTGTTTCTGTCAGGTTCCGTAGAGTTCCGTAGGGGCCATATTTTACTGTAGTGGCTGGTAGTATTCCGTAGGGGTCTGTAGTGTTCCATAGGCACCTGCAGTGTTCTGTAGGAGCCCATAGGGTTTTAGTGAGGTTCCGTTGTGTTGCTAAGGGTCTTGTAGAGTGCTGTCGGGTCCTGGAGTATTCTGTAGGGTTCCAGAGGAGCTCGTAAGGGTTCCGTCGAAATCTGTAGGGTTCCCTAGGGGCCCGTGGACTCCCGTAGATTTCCGTAGGGGCCTGTAGGGTTGTGTAAGTGCCCGCAGGGGTTGGTAGGAGCTTGTAGGGTGCCATAAGTTTCCAGAGGGTTGTGTAGGGTTCCGTAGGGGCCTGTGGTGTTCCCTAGGGGCCTGTAGAGTCTGGTACAGTTCCGTAGGGGCCTGTGGTGTTCCCTAGGGGCCTGTAGAGTCTCGTACAGTTCTGTAGGGTCCTGTAGGTTTCCATAAGCGCCCGCAGAGGTCTGAAGGGGCCCGTACTGTTCCGTAAGGATCCATAGGGCTCCGTAGAGCTTCGTAGGTTCCCTAGAGGCCTGTAGAGTACCGCAGGAGCCAGTAGTGTTCTGTAGGGGCCCGTAAGGTTCCTTCCGTAGGGGCTGGCAGTGTTCCGTAGGGGCCTGTAGGGTTGTGTAAGTGCCCGCAGCAGTCTGTAGGAGTCTGTGGGATTCTGTAAGGTTCCGGAGGGTTCTGCAGGGTTCCGTAGGCGCCCGTAGAGTTCCGTAGTGGCTGGTAAAGTTCCGTAGGGCCCTGTGGGGTTCTGTATGGACCTGTAGCGTTCCGTAGGGGCCTGCAGGGTTCTGTAAGTGCCCGCAGGTGACTGTAGGGTTCTGTAGGATTCCGTAGGCGCCTGCAGTGTTCTGTAGGTGCCCATAGGGTTTTCGTGAGGTTCCGTTGTGTTGCTAAGGGTCTTGTAGAGTGCTGTCAGGTCCTGGAGTGTTCTGTAGGGTTCCAGAGGGGCTCGTAAGGTTCCGTCGAAATCCGTAGGCTTCCCTAGGGGCCCGTGGAGTCCCGTAGATTTCCGTAGGGACCTGTAGGGTTGTGTAAGTGCCCGCAGGGGTTGGTAGGATCTTGTAGGGTGCCATAAGTTTCCAGAGGGTTGTGTAGGGTTCCGTAGGGGCCTGTGGTGTTCCCTAGGTGCCTGTAGAGTCTCGTACAGTTCCGTAGGGTCCTGTAGGTTTCCATAAGCGCCCGCAGAGGTCTGAAGGGGCCCGTACTGTTCCGTAAGGATCCACAGGGCTCCGTAGAGCTTCGTAGGTTCCCTAGAGGCCTGTAGAGTACCGCAGGAGCCAGTAGTGTTCTGTAGGGGCCCGTAAGGTTCCTTCCGTAGGGGCTGGCAGTGTTCCGTAGGGTCCTCTAGGGTTGAGTAAGTGCCCGCAGGAGTCTGTAGGAATCCGTGGGATTCTGTAAGGTTCTGGAGGGTTCAGCAGGGTTCCGTAGGGGCCCCTAGAGTTCCGTAGTGGCTGGTAAAGTTCCGTAGGGCCCTGTACCGTTCCGTAACTGCCTGCAAGGGTCTTTAGGCTTCCGTAGGGGCTGGTAGGGTTCCATAAAGTTCCGCGGGTTCCTGCAGAGTTCTGCAAGTGCCCGCAAGGGCCTGTAGGGGCGCACAGTGTTTCTGTCAGGTTCCGTAGAGTTCCGTAGGGGCCATATTTTACTGTAGTGGCTGGTAGTATTCCGTAGGGGCTCGTAGGGTTCCGTAGGCACCTGCAGTGTTCTGTAGGAGCCCATAGGGTTTTAGTGAGGTTCCGTTGTGTTGCTAAGGGTCTTGTAGAGTGCTGTCGGGTCCTGGAGTATTCTGTAGGATTCCAGAGGGGCTGTTAGGGTTCCGTCAAAATCCGTAGGGTTCCCTTGGGGCCCATAGAGTCCCGTAGATTTCCGTAGGGACCTGTAGGGTTCTGTATATGCCCGCAGGGTTTGGTAGGAGCTTGTAGGGTGCCATAAGTTTCCAGAGGGTTGTGTAGGGTTCCGTAGGGGCCTGTGGTGTTCCCTAGGGGCCTGTAGAGTCTCGTACGGTTCCGTAGGGGCCTGTGGTGTTCCCTAGGGGTTTGTAGAGTCTCGTACAGTTCCGTAGGGTCCTGTAGGTTTCCATAAGCGCCCGCAGAGGTCTCAAGAGGCCCGTACTGTTCCGTAAGGATCCATAGGGCTCCGTAGAGCTTCGTAGGTTCCCTAGAGGCCTGTAGAGTACCGCAGGAGCCAGTAGTGTTCTGTAGGGGCCCGTAAGGTTCCTTCCGTAGGGGCTGGCAGTGTTCCGTAGGGGCCTGTAGGTTTGTGTAAGTGCCCGCAGGAGTCTGTAGGAATTCGTGGGATTCTGTAAGGTTCCGGAGGGTTCTGCAGGGGCCCGTAGAGTTCCGTAGTGGCTGGTAAAGTTCCGTAGGGCCCTGTGGGGTTCTGTATGGACCTGTAGCGTTCCGTAAGGGCCTGCAGGGTTCTGTAAGTGCCCGCAGGTGTCTGTAGGGTTCCGTAGGGGTCTGTAGGGTTCCGTAGGCGCCTGCAGTGTTCTGTAGGAGCCCATAGGGTTTTAGTGAGGTTCCGTTGTGTTGCTAAGGGTCTTGTAGAGTGCTGTCGGGTCCTGGAGTATTCTGTAGGGTTCCAGAGGGGCTCGTAAGGTTCCGTCGAAATCCGTAGGCTTCCCTAGGGGCCCGTGGAGTCCCGTAGATTTCCGTAGGGACCTGTAGGGTTGTGTAAGTGCCCGCAGGGGTTGGTAGGAGCTTGTAGGGTTCCATAAGTTTCCAGAGGGTTGTGTAGGGTTCCGTAGGGGCCTGTGGTGTTTCCTAGGAGCCTGTAGAGTCTCGTAGAGTTCCGTAGGGTCCTGTAGGTTTCCATAAGCGCCCGCAGAGGTCTGAAGGGGCCCGTACTGTTCCGTAAGGATCCATAGGGCTCCGTAGAGCTTCGTAGGTTCCCTAGAGGCCTGTAGAGTACCGCAGGAGCCAGTAGTGTTCTGTAGGGCCCCGTAGGGTTCCTTCCATAGGGGCTGGCAGTGTTCCGTAGGGTCCTCTAGGGTTGAGTAAGTGCCCGCAGGAGTCTGTAGGAGTCTGTGGGATTCTGTAAGGTTCCGGAGGGTTCTGCAGGGTTCTGTAGGGGCCCCTAGAGTTCCATAGTGGCTGGTAAAGTTTCCTAGGGCCCTGTACCGTTCCGTAACTGCCTGCAAGGGTCTTTAGGCTTCCGTAGGGGCTGGTAGGGTTCCATAAAGTTCCGTGGGTTCCTGCAGAATTCTGCAAGTGCCCGCAAGGGACTGTAGGGGCCCACAGTGTTTCTGTCAGGTTCCGTAGAGTTCCGTAGGGGCCATAGGTTTCCGTAGCGGCTGGTAGTATTCCGTAGGGGTCTGTAGGGTTCCGTAGGCACCTGCAGTGTTCTGTAGGAGCCCATAGGGTTTTAGTGAGGTTCCGTTTTGTTGCTAAGGGTCTTGTAGAGTGCTGTCGGGTCCTGGAGTATTCTGTAGGGTTCCAGAGGAGCTCGTAGGGTTCCGTCGAAATCTGTAGGGTTCCCTAGGGGCCCGTGGAGTCCCGTAGAATTCCGTAGGGGCCTGTAGGGTTGTGTAAGTACCCGCAGGGGTTGGTAGGAGCTTGTAGGGTTCCATAAGTTTCCAGAGGGTTGTGTAGGGTTCCGTAGGGGCCTGTGGTGTTCCCTAGGGGCCTGTAGAGTCTCGTACGGTTCCGTAGGGGCCTGTGGTGTTCCCTAGGTGCCTGTAGAGTCTCGTACAGTTCCGTAGGGTCCTGTAGGTTTCCATAAGCGCCCGCAGAGGTCTGAAGGGGCCCGTACTGTTCCGTAAGGATCCACAGGGCTCAGTAGAGCTTCGTATGTTCCCTAGAGGCCTGTAGAGTACCGCAGGAGCCAGTAGTGTTCTGTAGGGGTCCGTAGGGTTCCTTCCATAGGGGCTGGCAGTGTTCCGTAGGGTCCTCTAGGGTTGAGTAAGTGCCCGCAGGAGTCTGTAGGAATCCGTGGGATTCTGTAAGGTTCCGGAGGGTTCTGCAGGGTTCTGTAGGGGCCCGTAGAGTTCCGTAGTGGCTGGTAAAGTTTCCTAGGGCCCTGTACCGTTCCGTAACTGCCTGCAAGGGTCTTTAGGCTTCCGTAGGGGCTGGTAGGGTTCCATAAAGTTCCGTGGGTTCCTGCAGAATTCTGCAAGTGCCCGCAAGGGACTGTAGGGGCCCACAGTGTTTCTGTCAGGTTCCGTAGAGTTCCGTAGGGGCCATAGGTTTCCGTAGCGGCTGGTAGTATTCCGTAGGGGTCTGTAGGGTTCCGTAGGCACCTGCAGTGTTCTGTAGGAGCCCATAGGGTTTTAGTGAGGTTCCGTTTTGTTGCTAAGGGTCTTGTAGAGTGCTGTCGGGTCCTGGAGTATTCTGTAGGGTTCCAGAGGAGCTCGTAGGGTTCCGTCGAAATCTGTAGGGTTCCCTAGGGGCCCGTGGAGTCCCGTAGAATTCCGTAGGGGCCTGTAGGGTTGTGTAAGTACCCGAAGGGGTTGGTAGGAGCTTGTAGGGTTCCATAAGTTTCCAGAGGGTTGTGTAGGGTTCCGTAGGGGCCTGTGGTGTTCCCTAGGGGCCTGTAGAGTCTCGTACGGTTCCGTAGGGGCCTGTGGTGTTCCCTAGGTGCCTGTAGAGTCTCGTACAGTTCCGTAGGGTCCTGTAGGTTTCCATAAGCGCCCGCAGAGGTCTGAAGGGGCCCGTACTGTTCCGTAAGGATCCACAGGGCTCAGTAGAGCTTCGTATGTTCCCTAGAGGCCTGTAGAGTACCGCAGGAGCCAGTAGTGTTCTGTAGGGGTCCGTAGGGTTCCTTCCATAGGGGCTGGCAGTGTTCCGTAGGGTCCTCTAGGGTTGAGTAAGTGCCCGCAGGAGTCTGTAGGAATCCGTGGGATTCTGTAAGGTTCCGGAGGGTTCTGCAGGGTTCTGTAGGGGCCCGTAGAGTTCCGTAGTGGCTGGTAAAGTTTCCTAGGGCCCTGTACCGTTCCGTAACTGCCTGCAAGGGTCTTTAGGCTTCCGTAGGGGCTGGTAGGGTTCCATAAAGTTCCACGGGTTCCTGCAGAGTTCTGCAAGTGCCCGCAAGGGCCTGTAGGGGCGCACAGTGTTTCTGTCAGGTTCCGTAGAGTTCCGTAGGGGCCATATTTTACTGTAGTGGCTGGTAGTATTCCGTAGGGGTCTGTAGTGTTCCATAGGCACCTGCAGTGTTCTGTAGGAGCCCATAGGGTTTTAGTGAGGTTCCGTTGTGTTGCTAAGGGTCTTGTAGAGTGCTGTCGGGTCCTGGAGTATTCTGTAGGGTTCCAGAGGAGCTCGTAAGGGTTCCGTCGAAATCTGTAGGGTTCCCTAGGGGCCCGTGGACTCCCGTAGATTTCCGTAGGGGCCTGTAGGGTTGTGTAAGTGCCCGCAGGGGTTGGTAGGAGCTTGTAGGGTGCCATAAGTTTCCAGAGGGTTGTGTAGGGTTCCGTAGGGGCCTGTGGTGTTCCCTAGGGGCCTGTAGAGTCTGGTACAGTTCCGTAGGGGCCTGTGGTGTTCCCTAGGGGCCTGTAGAGTCTCGTACAGTTCTGTAGGGTCCTGTAGGTTTCCATAAGCGCCCGCAGAGGTCTGAAGGGGCCCGTACTGTTCCGTAAGGATCCATAGGGCTCCGTAGAGCTTCGTAGGTTCCCTAGAGGCCTGTAGAGTACCGCAGGAGCCAGTAGTGTTCTGTAGGGGCCCGTAAGGTTCCTTCCGTAGGGGCTGGCAGTGTTCCGTAGGGGCCTGTAGGGTTGTGTAAGTGCCCGCAGCAGTCTGTAGGAGTCTGTGGGATTCTGTAAGGTTCCGGAGGGTTCTGCAGGGTTCCGTAGGCGCCCGTAGAGTTCCGTAGTGGCTGGTAAAGTTCCGTAGGGCCCTGTGGGGTTCTGTATGGACCTGTAGCGTTCCGTAGGGGCCTGCAGGGTTCTGTAAGTGCCCGCAGGTGACTGTAGGGTTCTGTAGGATTCCGTAGGCGCCTGCAGTGTTCTGTAGGTGCCCATAGGGTTTTCGTGAGGTTCCGTTGTGTTGCTAAGGGTCTTGTAGAGTGCTGTCAGGTCCTGGAGTGTTCTGTAGGGTTCCAGAGGGGCTCGTAAGGTTCCGTCGAAATCCGTAGGCTTCCCTAGGGGCCCGTGGAGTCCCGTAGATTTCCGTAGGGACCTGTAGGGTTGTGTAAGTGCCCGCAGGGGTTGGTAGGATCTTGTAGGGTGCCATAAGTTTCCAGAGGGTTGTGTAGGGTTCCGTAGGGGCCTGTGGTGTTCCCTAGGTGCCTGTAGAGTCTCGTACAGTTCCGTAGGGTCCTGTAGGTTTCCATAAGCGCCCGCAGAGGTCTGAAGGGGCCCGTACTGTTCCGTAAGGATCCACAGGGCTCCGTAGAGCTTCGTAGGTTCCCTAGAGGCCTGTAGAGTACCGCAGGAGCCAGTAGTGTTCTGTAGGGGCCAGTAAGGTTCCTTCCGTAGGGGCTGGCAGTGTTCCGTAGGGTCCTCTAGGGTTGAGTAAGTGCCCGCAGGAGTCTGTAGGAATCCGTGGGATTCTGTAAGGTTCTGGAGGGTTCAGCAGGGTTCCGTAGGGGCCCCTAGAGTTCCGTAGTGGCTGGTAAAGTTCCGTAGGGCCCTGTACCGTTCCGTAACTGCCTGCAAGGGTCTTTAGGCTTCCGTAGGGGCTGGTAGGGTTCCATAAAGTTCCGCGGGTTCCTGCAGAGTTCTGCAAGTGCCCGCAAGGGCCTGTAGGGGCGCACAGTGTTTCTGTCAGGTTCCGTAGAGTTCCGTAGGGGCCATATTTTACTGTAGTGGCTGGTAGTATTCCGTAGGGGCTCGTAGGGTTCCGTAGGCACCTGCAGTGTTCTGTAGGAGCCCATAGGGTTTTAGTGAGGTTCCGTTGTGTTGCTAAGGGTCTTGTAGAGTGCTGTCGGGTCCTGGAGTATTCTGTAGGATTCCAGAGGGGCTGTTAGGGTTCCGTCAAAATCCGTAGGGTTCCCTTGGGGCCCATAGAGTCCCGTAGATTTCCGTAGGGACCTGTAGGGTTCTGTATATGCCCGCAGGGTTTGGTAGGAGCTTGTAGGGTGCCATAAGTTTCCAGAGGGTTGTGTAGGGTTCCGTAGGGGCCTGTGGTGTTCCCTAGGGGCCTGTAGAGTCTCGTACGGTTCCGTAGGGGCCTGTGGTGTTCCCTAGGGGTTTGTAGAGTCTCGTACAGTTCCGTAGGGTCCTGTAGGTTTCCATAAGCGCCCGCAGAGGTCTCAAGAGGCCCGTACTGTTCCGTAAGGATCCATAGGGCTCCGTAGAGCTTCGTAGGTTCCCTAGAGGCCTGTAGAGTACCGCAGGAGCCAGTAGTGTTCTGTAGGGGCCCGTAAGGTTCCTTCCGTAGGGGCTGGCAGTGTTCCGTAGGGTCCTCTAGGGTTGAGTAAGTGCCCGCAGGAGTCTGTAGGAATCCGTGGGATTCTGTAAGGTTCTGGAGGGTTCTGTAGGGGCCCGTAGAGTTCCGTAGTGGCTGGTAAAGTTCCCTAGGGCCCTGTACCGTTCCGTAACTGCATGCAAGGGTCTTTAGGCTTCCGTAGGGGCTGGTAGGGTTCCATAAAGTTCCGCGGGTTCCTGCAGAGTTCTGCAAGTGCCCGCAAGGGCCTGTAGGGGCGCACAGTGTTTCTGTCAGGTTCCGTAGAGTTCCGTAGGGGCCATATTTTACTGTAGTGGCTGGTAGTATTCCGTAGGGGTCTGTAGGGTTCCATAGGCACCTGCAGTGTTCTGTAGGAGCCCATAGGGTTTTAGTGAGGTTCCGTTGTGTTGCTAAGGGTCTTGTAGAGTGCTGTCGGGTCCTGGAGTATTCTGTAGGGTTCCAGAGGAGCTCGTAGGGTTCCGTCGAAATCTGTAGGGTTCCCTAGGGGCCCGTGGACTCCCGTAGATTTCCGTAGGGGCCTGTAGGGTTGTGTAAGTGCCCGCAGGGGTTGGTAGGAGCTTGTAGGGTGCCATAAGTTTCCAGAGGGTTGTGTAGGGTTCCGTAGGGGCCTGTGGTGTTCCCTAGGGGCCTGTAGAGTCTGGTACAGTTCCGTAGGGGCCTGTGGTGTTCCCTAGGGGCCTGTAGAGTCTCGTACAGTTCTGTAGGGTCCTGTAGGTTTCCATAAGCGCCCGCAGAGGTCTGAAGGGGCCCGTACTGTTCCGTAAGGATCCATAGGGCTCCGTAGAGCTTCGTAGGTTCCCTAGAGGCCTGTAGAGTACCGCAGGAGCCAGTAGTGTTCTGTAGGAGCCCGTAAGGTTCCTTCCATAGGGGCTGGCAGTGTTCCGTAGGGGCCTGTAGGTTTGTGTAAGTGCCCGCAGGAGTCTGTAGGAATTCGTGGGATTCTGTAAGGTTCCGGAGGGTTCTGCAGGGTTCTGTAGGGGCCCGTAGAGTTCCGTAGTGGCTGGTAAAGTTCCGTAGGGCCCTGTGGGGTTCTGTATGGACCTGTAAGGTTCCGTAGGGGCCTGCAGGGTTCTGTAAGTGCCCGCAGGTGTCTGTAGGGTTCCGTAGGATTCCGTAGGCGCCTGCAGTGTTCTGTAGGAGCCCATAGGGTTTTCGTGAGGTTCCGTTGTGTTGCTAAGGGTCTTTTAGAGTGCTGTCGGGTCCTGGAGTGTTCTGTAGGGTTCCAGAGGGGCTCGTAAGGTTCCGTCGAAATCCGTAGGCTTCCCTAGGGGCCCGTGGAGTCCCGTAGATTTCCGTAGGGACCTGTAGGGTTCTGTAAGTGCCCGCTGGGGTTGGTAGGATCTTGTAGGGTGCCATAAGTTTCCAGAGGGTTGTGTAGGGTTCCGTAGGGGCCTGTGGTGTTTCCTAGGGGCCTGTAGAGTCTCGTACAGTTCCGTAGGGTCCTGTAGGTTTCCATAAGCGCCCGCAGAGGTCTGAAGGGGCCCGTACTGTTCCGTAAGGATCCACAGGGCTCAGTAGAGCTTCATAGGTTCCCTAGAGGCCTGTAGAGTACCGCAGGAGCCAGTAGTGTTCTGTAGGGGCCCGTAAGGTTCCTTCCGTAGCGGCTGGCAGTGTTCCGTAGGGTCCTCTAGGGTTGAGTAAGTGCCCGCAGGAGTCTGTAGGAATCCGTGGGATTCTGTAAGGTTCTGGAGGGTTCTGTAGGGGCCCGTAGAGTTCCGTAGTGGCTGGTAAAGTTCCCTAGGGCCCTGTACCGTTCCGTAACTGCATGCAAGGGTCTTTAGGCTTCCGTAGGGGCTGGTAGGGTTCCATAAAGTTCCGCGGGTTCCTGCAGAGTTCTGCAAGTGCCCGCAAGGGCCTGTAGGGGCGCACAGTGTTTCTGTCAGGTTCCGTAGAGTTCCGTAGGGGCCATATTTTACTGTAGTGGCTGGTAGTATTCCGTAGGGGTCTGTAGGGTTCCATAGGCACCTGCAGTGTTCTGTAGGAGCCCATAGGGTTTTAGTGAGGTTCCGTTGTGTTGCTAAGGGTCTTGTAGAGTGCTGTCGGGTCCTGGAGTATTCTGTAGGGTTCCAGAGGAGCTCGTAGGGTTCCGTCGAAATCTGTAGGGTTCCCTAGGGGCCCGTGGACTCCCGTAGATTTCCGTAGGGGCCTGTAGGGTTGTGTAAGTGCCCGCAGGGGTTGGTAGGAGCTTGTAGGGTGCCATAAGTTTCCAGAGGGTTGTGTAGGGTTCCGTAGGGGCCTGTGGTGTTCCCTAGGGGCCTGTAGAGTCTGGTACAGTTCCGTAGGGGCCTGTGGTGTTCCCTAGGGGCCTGTAGAGTCTCGTACAGTTCTGTAGGGTCCTGTAGGTTTCCATAAGCGCCCGCAGAGGTCTGAAGGGGCCCGTACTGTTCCGTAAGGATCCATAGGGCTCCGTAGAGCTTCGTAGGTTCCCTAGAGGCCCGTAGAGTACCGCAGGAGCCAGTAGTGTTCTGTAGGGGCCCGTAAGGTTCCTTCCGTAGGGGCTGGCAGTGTTCCGTAGGGGCCTGTAGGGTTGTGTAAGTGCCCGCAGCAGTCTGTAGGAGTCTGTGGGATTCTGTAAGGTTCCGGAGGGTTCTGCAGGGTTCCGTAGGCGCCCGTAGAGTTCCGTAGTGGCTGGTAAAGTTCCGTAGGGCCCTGTGGGGTTCTGTATGGACCTGTAGGGTTCCGTAGGGGCCTGCAGGGTTCTGTAAGTGCCCGCAGGTGACTGTAGGGTTCTGTAGGATTCCGTAGGCGCCTGCAGTGTTCTGTAGGTGCCCATAGGGTTTTCGTGAGGTTCCGTTGTGTTGCTAAGGGTCTTGTAGAGTGCTGTCAGGTCCTGGAGTGTTCTGTAGGGTTCCAGAGGGGCTCGTAAGGTTCCGTCGAAATCCGTAGGCTTCCCTAGGGGCCCGTGGAGTCCCGTAGATTTCCGTAGGGACCTGTAGGGTTGTGTAAGTGCCCGCAGGGGTTGGTAGGATCTTGTAGGGTGCCATAAGTTTCCAGAGGGTTGTGTAGGGTTCCGTAGGGGCCTGTGGTGTTTCCTAGGGGCCTGTAGAGTCTCGTACAGTTCCGTAGGGTCCTGTAGGTTTCCATAAGCGCCCGCAGAGGTCTGAAGGGGCCCATACTGTTTCGTAAGGATCCACAGGGCTCAGTAGAGCTTCGTAGGTTCCCTAGAGGCCTGTAGAGTACCGCAGGAGCCAGTAGTGTTCTGTAGGGGCCCGTAGGGTTCCTTCCATAGGGGCTGGCAGTGTTCTGTAGGGTCCGCTAGGGTTGAGTAAGTGCCCGCAGGAGTCTGTAGGAGTCTGTGGGATTCTGTAAGGTTCCGGAGGGTTCTGCAGGGTTCTGTAGGGGCCCCTAGAGTTCCATAGTGGCTGGTAAAGTTTCCTAGGGCCCTGTACCGTTCCGTAACTGCCTGCAAGGGTCTTTAGGCTTCCGTAGGGGCTGGTAGGGTTCCATAAAGTTCCGTGGGTTCCTGCAGAATTCTGCAAGTGCCCGCAAGGGACTGTAGGGGCCCACAGTGTTTCTGTCAGGTTCCGTAGAGTTCCGTAGGGGCCATAGGTTTCCGTAGCGGCTGGTAGTATTCCGTAGGGGTCTGTAGGGTTCCGTAGGCACCTGCAGTGTTCTGTAGGAGCCCATAGGGTTTTAGTGAGGTTCCGTTTTGTTGCTAAGGGTCTTGTAGAGTGCTGTCGGGTCCTGGAGTATTCTGTAGGGTTCCAGAGGAGCTCGTAGGGTTCCGTCGAAATCTGTAGGGTTCCCTAGGGGCCCGTGGAGTCCCGTAGAATTCCGTAGGGGCCTGTAGGGTTGTGTAAGTACCCGCAGGGGTTGGTAGGAGCTTGTAGGGTTCCATAAGTTTCCAGAGGGTTGTGTAGGGTTCCGTAGGGGCCTGTGGTGTTCCCTAGGGGCCTGTAGAGTCTCGTACGGTTCCGTAGGGGCCTGTGGTGTTCCCTAGGTGCCTGTAGAGTCTCGTACAGTTCCGTAGGGTCCTGTAGGTTTCCATAAGCGCCCGCAGAGGTCTGAAGGGGCCCGTACTGTTCCGTAAGGATCCACAGGGCTCCGTAGAGCTTCGTAGGTTCCCTAGAAGCCTGTAGAGTACCGCAGGAGCCAGTAGTGTTCTGTAGGGGCCCGTAAGGTTCCTTCCGTAGGGGCTGGCAGTGTTCCGTAGGGTCCTCTAGGGTTGAGTAAGTGCCCGCAGGAGTCTGTAGGAATCCGTGGGATTCTGTAAGGTTCTGGAGGGTTCAGCAGGGTTCCGTAGGGGCCCCTAGAGTTCCGTAGTGGCTGGTAAAGTTCCGTAGGGCCCTGTACCGTTCCGTAACTGCCTGCAAGGGTCTTTAGGCTTCCGTAGGGGCTGGTAGGGTTCCATAAAGTTCCGCGGGTTCCTGCAGAGTTCTGCAAGTGCCCGCAAGGGCCTGTAGGGGCGCACAGTGTTTCTGTCAGGTTCCGTAGAGTTCCGTAGGGGCCATATTTTACTGTAGTGGCTGGTAGTATTCCGTAGGGGCTCGTAGGGTTCCGTAGGCACCTGCAGTGTTCTGTAGGAGCCCATAGGGTTTTAGTGAGGTTCCGTTGTGTTGCTAAGGGTCTTGTAGAGTGCTGTCGGGTCCTGGAGTATTCTGTAGGATTCCAGAGGGGCTGTTAGGGTTCCGTCAAAATCCGTAGGGTTCCCTTGGGGCCCATAGAGTCCCGTAGATTTCCGTAGGGACCTGTAGGGTTGTGTAAGTGCCCGCAGGGTTTGGTAGGAGCTTGTAGGGTGCCATAAGTTTCCAGAGGGTTGTGTAGGGTTCCGTAGGGGCCTGTGGTGTTCCCTAGGGGCCTGTAGAGTCTCGTACGGTTCCGTAGGGGCCTGTGGTGTTCCCTAGGGGTTTGTAGAGTCTCGTACAGTTCCGTAGGGTCCTGTAGGTTTCCATAAGCGCCCGCAGAGGTCTCAAGAGGCCCGTACTGTTCCGTAAGGATCCATAGGGCTCCGTAGAGCTTCGTAGGTTCCCTAGAGGCCTGTAGAGTACCGCAGGAGCCAGTAGTGTTCTGTAGGGGCCCGTAAGGTTCCTTCCGTAGGGGCTGGCAGTGTTCCGTAGGGGCCTGTAGGGTTGTGTAAGTGCCCGCAGCAGTCTGTAGGAATTCGTGGGATTCTGTAAGGTTCCGGAGGGTTCTGCAGGGGCCCGTAGAGTTCCGTAGTGGCTGGTAAAGTTCCGTAGGGCCCTGTGGGGTTCTGTATGGACCTGTAGCGTTCCGTAAGGGCCTGCAGGGTTCTGTAAGTGCCCGCAGGTGTCTGTAGGGTTCCGTAGGGGTCTGTAGGGTTCCGTAGGCGCCTGCAGTGTTCTGTAGGAGCCCATAGGGTTTTAGTGAGGTTCCGTTGTGTTGCTAAGGGTCTTGTAGAGTGCTGTCGGGTCCTGGAGTATTCTGTAGGGTTCCAGAGGGGCTCGTAAGGTTCCGTCGAAATCCGTAGGCTTCCCTAGGGGCCCGTGGAGTCCCGTAGATTTCCGTAGGGACCTGTAGGGTTGTGTAAGTGCCCGCAGGGGTTGGTAGGAGCTTGTAGGGTTCCATAAGTTTCCAGAGGGTTGTGTAGGGTTCCGTAGGGGCCTGTGGTGTTTCCTAGGAGCCTGTAGAGTCTCGTAGAGTTCCGTAGGGTCCTGTAGGTTTCCATAAGCGCCCGCAGAGGTCTGAAGGGGCCCGTACTGTTCCGTAAGGATCCATAGGGCTCCGTAGAGCTTCGTAGGTTCCCTAGAGGCCTGTAGAGTACCGCAGGAGCCAGTAGTGTTCTGTAGGGCCCCGTAGGGTTCCTTCCATAGGGGCTGGCAGTGTTCCGTAGGGTCCTCTAGGGTTGAGTAAGTGCCCGCAGGAGTCTGTAGGAGTCTGTGGGATTCTGTAAGGTTCCGGAGGGTTCTGCAGGGTTCTGTAGGGGCCCCTAGAGTTCCATAGTGGCTGGTAAAGTTTCCTAGGGCCCTGTACCGTTCCGTAACTGCCTGCAAGGGTCTTTAGGCTTCCGTAGGGGCTGGTAGGGTTCCATAAAGTTCCGTGGGTTCCTGCAGAATTCTGCAAGTGCCCGCAAGGGACTGTAGGGGCCCACAGTGTTTCTGTCAGGTTCCGTAGAGTTCCGTAGGGGCCATAGGTTTCCGTAGCGGCTGGTAGTATTCCGTAGGGGTCTGTAGGGTTCCGTAGGCACCTGCAGTGTTCTGTAGGAGCCCATAGGGTTTTAGTGAGGTTCCGTTTTGTTGCTAAGGGTCTTGTAGAGTGCTGTCGGGTCCTGGAGTATTCTGTAGGGTTCCAGAGGAGCTCGTAGGGTTCCGTCGAAATCTGTAGGGTTCCCTAGGGGCCCGTGGAGTCCCGTAGAATTCCGTAGGGGCCTGTAGGGTTGTGTAAGTACCCGCAGGGGTTGGTAGGAGCTTGTAGGGTTCCATAAGTTTCCAGAGGGTTGTGTAGGGTTCCGTAGGGGCCTGTGGTGTTCCCTAGGGGCCTGTAGAGTCTCGTACGGTTCCGTAGGGGCCTGTGGTGTTCCCTAGGTGCCTGTAGAGTCTCGTACAGTTCCGTAGGGTCCTGTAGGTTTCCATAAGCGCCCGCAGAGGTCTGAAGGGGCCCGTACTGTTCCGTAAGGATCCACAGGGCTCAGTAGAGCTTCGTATGTTCCCTAGAGGCCTGTAGAGTACCGCAGGAGCCAGTAGTGTTCTGTAGGGGTCCGTAGGGTTCCTTCCATAGGGGCTGGCAGTGTTCCGTAGGGTCCTCTAGGGTTGAGTAAGTGCCCGCAGGAGTCTGTAGGAATCCGTGGGATTCTGTAAGGTTCCGGAGGGTTCTGCAGGGTTCTGTAGGGGCCCGTAGAGTTCCGTAGTGGCTGGTAAAGTTTCCTAGGGCCCTGTACCGTTCCGTAACTGCCTGCAAGGGTCTTTAGGCTTCCGTAGGGGCTGGTAGGGTTCCATAAAGTTCCGTGGGTTCCTGCAGAATTCTGCAAGTGCCCGCAAGGGACTGTAGGGGCCCACAGTGTTTCTGTCAGGTTCCGTAGAGTTCCGTAGGGGCCATAGGTTTCCGTAGCGGCTGGTAGTATTCCGTAGGGGTCTGTAGGGTTCCATAGGCACCTGCAGTGTTCTGTAGGAGCCCATAGGGTTTTAGTGAGGTTCCGTTTTGTTGCTAAGGGTCTTGTAGAGTGCTGTCGGGTCCTGGAGTATTCTGTAGGGTTCCAGAGGAGCTCGTAGGGTTCCGTCGAAATCTGTAGGGTTCCCTAGGGGCCCGTGGAGTCCCGTAGAATTCCGTAGGGGCCTGTAGGGTTGTGTAAGTACCCGAAGGGGTTGGTAGGAGCTTGTAGGGTTCCATAAGTTTCCAGAGGGTTGTGTAGGGTTCCGTAGGGGCCTGTGGTGTTCCCTAGGGGCCTGTAGAGTCTCGTACGGTTCCGTAGGGGCCTGTGGTGTTCCCTAGGGGCCTGTAGAGTCTCGTACAGTTCCGTAGGGTCCTGTAGGTTTCCATAAGCGCCCGCAGAGGTCTGAAGGGGCCCGTACTGTTCCGTAAGGATCCACAGGGCTCAGTAGAGCTTCGTATGTTCCCTAGAGGCCTGTAGAGTACCGCAGGAGCCAGTAGTGTTCTGTAGGGGTCCGTAGGGTTCCTTCCATAGGGGCTGGCAGTGTTCCGTAGGGTCCTCTAGGGTTGAGTAAGTGCCCGCAGGAGTCTGTAGGAATCCGTGGGATTCTGTAAGGTTCCGGAGGGTTCTGCAGGGTTCTGTAGGGGCCCGTAGAGTTCCGTAGTGGCTGGTAAAGTTTCCTAGGGCCCTGTACCGTTCCGTAACTGCATGCAAGGGTCTTTAGGCTTCCGTAGGGGCTGGTAGGGTTCCATAAAGTTCCGCGGGTTCCTGCAGAGTTCTGCAAGTGCCCGCAAGGGCCTGTAGGGGCGCACAGTGTTTCTGTCAGGTTCCGTAGAGTTCCGTAGGGGCCATATTTTACTGTAGTGGCTGGTAGTATTCCGTAGGGGTCTGTAGGGTTCCATAGGCACCTGCAGTGTTCTGTAGGAGCCCATAGGGTTTTAGTGAGGTTCCGTTGTGTTGCTAAGGGTCTTGTAGAGTGCTGTCGGGTCCTGGAGTATTCTGTAGGGTTCCAGAGGAGCTCGTAAGGGTTCCGTCGAAATCTGTAGGGTTCCCTAGGGGCCCGTGGACTCCCGTAGATTTCCGTAGGGGCCTGTAGGGTTGTGTAAGTGCCCGCAGGGGTTGGTAGGAGCTTGTAGGGTGCCATAAGTTTCCAGAAGGTTGTGTAGGGTTCCGTAGGGGCCTGTGGTGTTCCCTAGGGGCCTGTAGAGTCTGGTACAGTTCCGTAGGGGCCTGTGGTGTTCCCTAGGGGCCTGTAGAGTCTCGTACAGTTCCGTAGGGTCCTGTAGGTTTCCATAAGCGCCCGCAGAGGTCTGAAGGGGCCCGTACTGTTCCGTAAGGATCCATAGGGCTCCGTAGAGCTTCGTAGGTTCCCTAGAGGCCTGTAGAGTACCGCAGGAGCCAGTAGTGTTCTGTAGGGGCCCGTAAGGTTCCTTCCGTAGGGGCTGGCAGTGTTCCGTAGGGGCCTGTAGGGTTGTGTAAGTGCCCGCAGCAGTCTGTAGGAGTCTGTGGGATTCTGTAAGGTTCCGGAGGGTTCTGCAGGGTTCCGTAGGCGCCCGTAGAGTTCCGTAGTGGCTGGTAAAGTTCCGTAGGGCCCTGTGGGGTTCTGTATGGACCTGTAGCGTTCCGTAGGGGCCTGCAGGGTTCTGTAAGTGCCCGCAGGTGACTGTAGGGTTCTGTAGGATTCCGTAGGCGCCTGCAGTGTTCTGTAGGTGCCCATAGGGTTTTCGTGAGGTTCCGTTGTGTTGCTAAGGGTCTTGTAGAGTGCTGTCAGGTCCTGGAGTGTTCTGTAGGGTTCCAGAGGGGCTCGTAAGGTTCCGTCGAAATCCGTAGGCTTCCCTAGGGGCCCGTGGAGTCCCGTAGATTTCCGTAGGGACCTGTAGGGTTGTGTAAGTGCCCGCAGGGGTTGGTAGGATCTTGTAGGGTGCCATAAGTTTCCAGAGGGTTGTGTAGGGTTCCGTAGGGGCCTGTGGTGTTCCCTAGGTGCCTGTAGAGTCTCGTACAGTTCCGTAGGGTCCTGTAGGTTTCCATAAGCGCCCGCAGAGGTCTGAAGGGGCCCGTACTGTTCCGTAAGGATCCACAGGGCTCCGTAGAGCTTCGTAGGTTCCCTAGAGGCCTGTAGAGTACCGCAGGAGCCAGTAGTGTTCTGTAGGGGCCCGTAAGGTTCCTTCCGTAGGGGCTGGCAGTGTTCCGTAGGGTCCTCTAGGGTTGAGTAAGTGCCCGCAGGAGTCTGTAGGAATCCGTGGGATTCTGTAAGGTTCTGGAGGGTTCAGCAGGGTTCCGTAGGGGCCCCTAGAGTTCCGTAGTGGCTGGTAAAGTTCCGTAGGGCCCTGTACCGTTCCGTAACTGCCTGCAAGGGTCTTTAGGCTTCCGTAGGGGCTGGTAGGGTTCCATAAAGTTCCGCGGGTTCCTGCAGAGTTCTGCAAGTGCCCGCAAGGGCCTGTAGGGGCGCACAGTGTTTCTGTCAGGTTCCGTAGAGTTCCGTAGGGGCCATATTTTACTGTAGTGGCTGGTAGTATTCCGTAGGGGCTCGTAGGGTTCCGTAGGCACCTGCAGTGTTCTGTAGGAGCCCATAGGGTTTTAGTGAGGTTCCGTTGTGTTGCTAAGGGTCTTGTAGAGTGCTGTCGGGTCCTGGAGTATTCTGTAGGATTCCAGAGGGGCTGTTAGGGTTCCGTCAAAATCCGTAGGGTTCCCTTGGGGCCCATAGAGTCCCGTAGATTTCCGTAGGGACCTGTAGGGTTGTGTAAGTGCCCGCAGGGTTTGGTAGGAGCTTGTAGGGTGCCATAAGTTTCCAGAGGGTTGTGTAGGGTTCCGTAGGGGCCTGTGGTGTTCCCTAGGGGCCTGTAGAGTCTCGTACGGTTCCGTAGGGGCCTGTGGTGTTCCCTAGGGGTTTGTAGAGTCTCGTACAGTTCCGTAGGGTCCTGTAGGTTTCCATAAGCGCCCGCAGAGGTCTCAAGAGGCCCGTACTGTTCCGTAAGGATCCATAGGGCTCCGTAGAGCTTCGTAGGTTCCCTAGAGGCCTGTAGAGTACCGCAGGAGCCAGTAGTGTTCTGTAGGGGCCCGTAAGGTTCCTTCCGTAGGGGCTGGCAGTGTTCCGTAGGGGCCTGTAGGTTTGTGTAAGTGCCCGCAGGAGTCTGTAGGAATTCGTGGGATTCTGTAAGGTTCCGGAGGGTTCTGCAGGGGCCCGTAGAGTTCCGTAGTGGCTGGTAAAGTTCCGTAGGGCCCTGTGGGGTTCTGTATGGACCTGTAGCGTTCCGTAAGGGCCTGCAGGGTTCTGTAAGTGCCCGCAGGTGTCTGTAGGGTTCCGTAGGGGTCTGTAGGATTCCGTAGGCGCCTGCAGTGTTCTGTAGGAGCCCATAGGGTTTTAGTGAGGTTCCGTTGTGTTGCTAAGGGTCTTGTAGAGTGCTGTCGGGTCCTGGAGTATTCTGTAGGGTTCCAGAGGGGCTCGTAAGGTTCCGTCGAAATCCGTAGGCTTCCCTAGGGGCCCGTGGAGTCCCGTAGATTTCCGTAGGGACCTGTAGGGTTGTGTAAGTGCCCGCAGGGGTTGGTAGGAGCTTGTAGGGTTCCATAAGTTTCCAGAGGGTTGTGTAGGGTTCCGTAGGGGCCTGTGGTGTTTCCTAGGAGCCTGTAGAGTCTCGTAGAGTTCCGTAGGGTCCTGTAGGTTTCCATAAGCGCCCGCAGAGGTCTGAAGGGGCCCGTACTGTTCCGTAAGGATCCATAGGGCTCCGTAGAGCTTCGTAGGTTCCCTAGAGGCCTGTAGAGTACCGCAGGAGCCAGTAGTGTTCTGTAGGGCCCCGTAGGGTTCCTTCCATAGGGGCTGGCAGTGTTCCGTAGGGTCCTCTAGGGTTGAGTAAGTGCCCGCAGGAGTCTGTAGGAGTCTGTGGGATTCTGTAAGGTTCCGGAGGGTTCTGCAGGGTTCCGTAGGGGCCCGTAGAGTTCCATAGTGGCTGGTAAAGTTCCGTAGGGCCCTGTACCGTTCCGTAACTGCCTGCAAGGGTCTTTAGGCTTCCGTAGGGGCTGGTAGGGTTCCATAAAGTTCCGTGGGTTCCTGCAGAGTTCTGCAAGTGCCCGCAAGGGACTGTAGGGGCGCACAATGTTTCTGTCAGGTTCCGTAGAGTTCCGTAGGGGCCATAGGTTTCCGTAGCGGCTGGTAGTATTCCGTAGGGGTCTGTAGGGTTCCGTAGGCACCTGCAGTGTTCTGTAGGAGCCCATAGGGTTTTAGTGAGGTTCCGTTGTGTCGCTAAGGGTCTTGTAGAGTGCTGTCGGGTCCTGGAGTATTCTGTAGGGTTCCAGAGGGGCTGGTAGGGTTCCGTCAAAATCCGTAGGGTTCCCTTGGGGCCCATAGAGTCCCGTATATTTCCGTAGGGACCTGTAGGGTTGTGTAAGTGCCCGCAGGGGTTGGTAGGAGCTAGGGTGCCATAAGTTTCCAGAGGGTTGTGTAGGGTTCCGTAGGGGTCTGTGGTGTTCCCTAGGGGCCTGTAGAGTCTCGTACGGTTCTGTAGGGGCCTGTGGTCTTCCCTAGGGCCCTGCAGACTCTGTCGAGTTCCCGGTGGCACTCGCCAGCGCTGGGTGCGAAGAGCTCGGCAGAGCGTCTAGCGGCACCCCGATGCGCTGGGTCAACGAGTGGCGACACAGGGAGTGTGCTCGGCGGCACTCGGAGGCGCATGCTGGTAGTGCGGCGAGCTCGGCAGAGAGCCCGGCGGCACATAGAAAAGCAGGGTGAAGGAGCAGCGATATGGGAGAACGCTCAGCGGTACTAGGAGGCCCGCAGTGGTACTGCTGCGAGATCCCGAGAGTGCCCCGTGGCACTCGCCGGCGCACGGTGGTAGCGCGACGAGCTTGGGAGAGTGCCGGCGGCACCCCGAGGAGCGGGTTGAGCGTGCGTCGGGTCGAGCAGACGCACAGCGGCACCTGGAGGCGCACGGTGGTAGCGCGGCGAGCTCGGCAGAGCGCCCGGCGGCACCCCAAGGAGCGGGATGAAGGAAAGATGATATCGGGAGAGCGCTCAGCGGAGCTTGAAGGCCCGCGGTGGTACTGCGGCGAGCTCGGCAGAGCGCCCGGTGGCACCCCGAGCACTGTGGGGAAGGAGCGGCGATACCGAGAGAGCGCCTGGCAGCACTCGGATGCGCACGATGGTAGCGCAGCGAGCTCGGGAGAGCGCCCGGCGGCACCTCGAGCACCGTGGTGAAGGAACGAGGATATCGGAAAAGCGCTCGGCGGCACTGGGAGGCGCGCGGTGGTACCGCGGCGAGATCCCGAGAGCACCCAGCGGCACTCGCATGCGCAGCGTGGAGCGCAACGAGCTCGGGAGAGCGTCCGGCGGCACCCCGAGGAGCGGGATGAGCATGCTTCGTGTCGACCGGACACACAGCGGCACCTGGAGGCGCACGGTGGTAGTGCGGCGAGCTCGGCAGAGCGCCCGGAGGCACACCGAGGAGCGGGGTGAAGGAGCGGCGATATCGGGAGAGCGCTCAGCGGCACTCGGAGGCACACTGTGGTAGCGCGGCGAGATCGGGAGAGATGTGCTACTCCGTCATTTGGTTCCATGATGCAAGGAACTACAGAAAAATATAGTGTCTTTGTTCACCCACTGTGGGAAGCAATCTTGAATCTCCCTGAGGTAGATGACAGCTGTAAACAACAGATGTTCAAGTTTTGCCAATAATACCACCAAAAGAATTCTAGCCAGTGTACCATAAGGAGCAGACTTTGAAGAAAAATTATTGAGTGTAGAAAGGACTGAAGCTCAAAAACAAAGCACCACCGTCTATCATAGACTCCAAGATTCGACAGCAAAAAACCGAGCTCGCAACTGAATTGCGCACACTGAGTGATGTCCAGATCTGCTTGGAGACATTTAATGGGTGCGGAACTGTGTTGGCATCTCCAGTGTAATGTAACATTACACCCTTAACTGAATTATTGAGTAGCTATCATCCAGCCGACGGCGTTACTCTGACAGCGACGCAGCAAGCAGCACTACAAAAGTTTGCACAAAAACTGCAATCGACATGGTCATCTCGACGCATCGTAATGTTGCCATTGTCATGATAACATGTAATCAGAAAGAATCACCATATGCAGTCATTTGTCAGTGGCAAAGCAAAAAGGGGTAACTTACTACTCCCTTATCCTTCTTTGGTGATGCCACTGAGAGATGAGAAGGGAAGGTAAATAAAGAGAATGTTCTCAATGTCGTAGAATGGATGTTCTTAGTTGTACAACTAAAAAAGAGCATTCAAACGCGAACTGAGAGTAGGTGAATTGATACGAAAAGGAAGATCAGGAATCATAGAAATCAGTGGCAAAGAATCAGAGGATTTTAGCATAGCTTTTAGCGCCTTAGATTTAGAATGGTGGCTGCGTAATAACGCTGCCATGAAACAAGCCTTCTTAGGCTACAGTGGGAGATTGCATTCACCACAGCCACAAGGGAAATTGTGGCAAGTTTTAAAAATAAATAAAAGGCTAGAAAAACCCAAGGTACGGAGAGACCCATTGTCAGATGGTATCACTCTGTATACAGATGCGGGCAAACTCTTGTGGCGTGCAGCCTGTTTTTGGCATGAAAAGGGTCAACGGTGTCAGCATATCAAGTGGGACAACCTCGTGATTGCCATAAAACATTGGAAATAACAGCAGTAGTATGGGCCTTGAATAATTGGCTAAGCACTCCCTTGAATGTACTAACAGACTCATTATATGTGGCTGGAATAGTGCCACGCCAGGAAGACTCTCTACTTAGAGAGACAGCTAATCCTAGGCTGGGGACTTTTTATTTATTAGGTTGCGATCTTTACTTGACCAAAGAACAGCTGCCTGTTGTGTTATCCATATTCGTAGTCATCAGCTAGACCTTGGATTAGGCCAGGGCAATCAACTTGCTGACAGCCTGGTTAGTCCAGTGTGTCATGTGCCTCCTATGGATAAATTTCAACAAGCTAGACAGAGTCACGAGAATGCAAAAGGGCTAAAAAGACAATTTAATTTAAGAGAAAATGAGGCTCGAGGCATTATCCAAGCCTGCCCGAAATGTGGGAGCCATGGCCCAGGAATAGGGTTAGGGTTGAACCCAAAAGGATTAAGGGCGTTAGAGTTATGGCAGATGGATATCACACATATCCCAGAGTTTGGTCTCTTGAAGTATGTACATGTGACTACTGATACATTTTCTTATATGATCTGGGCATACGCATTGCCCGGAGAAAAGGCACATCATGTACGTAAACGCTTGCTTGCTTTGCTGTATTAGGAGTGCCTGAATGCATTAAAACTGATAATGGGCCTGCTTATGTTAGTCAAAAGGATAGAAATTTTTTGCTAAGATGGGGTGTTGATCACACGACAGGGATCCCACATTCGCCTACGGGACAAGGATTAGTGGAACGCACTCATCAAGTATTGAAGGACTATCTAGGTAAACAAAAGGGAGTAGAGACAGATGCTCAGCAAAGGCTACATCGTGTGCTCTTTACGTTGAACTTTCTCTGTCTCATGGGTGATCGAGAGGAACCATCAAAACCTTAAGTTCAATAGTACAACAATACTCCCGCAACTCAAAGTGATGTATAAAGATCCAGTCTCTGGAATTTGGATGGGGCCTGTTCCTGTTATATTTAATTGTCGAAGTTATATGTGTGTCTCCACAGATTGCGGTACAGTGTGGGTGCCCAGTCGAGCTGTAAAACCTGCTCTGACTCGACATGATCCGCCTGACAACCAAGATTTTCAAGATCCTGACCCTGGGGATATTGATCCCAGAGGTAATGACCCTCCACAAGATTGAACCTAAGGAAAACATGTGGGTCACCTGGGCGAATAAGACAGGACAACAAGCCTTTTGTCTATCGCTTGCCTCTGCTACAGAGCCTTTTCGGACATGTTTGATAGGAGTACCCGGTTTTAAGGTAGAAGACTTTAGCAAGTATAGTAAGCAGAACTGCACTAATTCCCAGAACGTTAGTAATTGTAGTGCCACGCTCCTTAATAGCTTGAATGTTACGCTGCCTTGGGACCCTCAAGAATTAGAACTGTTAGGATCAATGAGAATTGGAAATGTCTCCCAGAACTGGACTCAAACCTGCATATTTTTTGGAGGACCTGCCTTTACTGGCGTAAATTACTATCGAACATTTAATTGGACGGGGTGGACAAACGTCTCTCCGAAAGCAAACTACTATGACTATAGATATAAAGGTGCATTTTGTGGCACAAATGGCACATCAAAACAAGGACTGGGAGCCCTTGGGGTTGAAACGAAAGCGGAACAGCAAATTTGGAACAATGGCACCCCAAAAGCCTTGCCGCCAGACGTGTTTTTGATATGTGGTGACAGGGCATGGCAGGGAATTCCGAAAAATGCGATAGATGGTCCATGTTTTCTTGGCAAATTAACGTTATTGTCCCCAAATCAAAACTGGTGGAAAAATGTGACCAAGGGAGAAAACACCGCACGTACGAAACGGGCGGTCATTAGTCTCACACCAAATTGCAATGATGAAGTTACCGTACTCAATCCCACTGAGAGAGTGTTTTTATCCATGTTTGTACCTGGGGCAGCAGAAGGCAGAGCTTTGAAGGAGATAGGACGGTTAGCTTTTTGGGCTGAAAAACAAGCTAAAGTCACCACTGAGGTAATAGAAACTCTGTTAGGAGATCAAAATAGCTTATTTTGCAGAATAGAGCGGCAATTGACTTTTTGCTATTAGCTCAAGGTCATGGTTGCGAGGATTTTGAAGGCATGTGCTGTCTGAATTTTCCGATCACAGCGTATCAATTCATAAACAGTTGCAGTGGTTAAAAGAGCATGCAAACAAAATTCATCAAAACCATGGGTTTTTAGATAGGTGGCTAACTTGTTTTGGAATATGACACAATGGTTAGTAGGCTTGCTTTTGAAGGCTTGCGCATTATAATAACTCTTATGATTATAGTTCTATGCTTATGTTTAGTGCTTAGTTGTATTAAGAGAGCTATGTTAAAAGTAGTAAACCAAGCCTGGATTGCTCAAAAACAAGAAGGGGGAATTGTGGAGGAATGGCTGAGTGAAAAAGGGCACGACTTGATTACAATGAGCAACCCAGTCTTTGATAGGGATGAAAGCCTGGAGGAGGCTGTGAACTGTCCTTGAGAAACAGAAGTATGAATATGTAGCTACATGATAAATAAATGATAAGCGGTACTGCCTCCGGGAGATAGAGAATCATCTGCTGCGCGTGGATAAGAGGTCTGCACTAATAGTGTGAGCGCTCTAGGCGCGTGAACAGAGACTGTAAGCCAATCAGATAGCTGTCGCTAGTGCGTGCTCTGCTTGTCTGTCTTGTGAATACTTGAATAAAGGGAGAAAGACCATACTCATATAGAGACTCATCGTTACTCCGGGTCCGTCTCTCACTCCGACACACGCTCACAGGAAAGAATTTCCTACTAATATCTAATCTAAATCTCCCCTCTTCCAATTTATACCATTACCCCTTGTCCTGTCAGTACATCTCCTGAAAAATATTCCCCCTCCAGCTCTCCTGTATTCTCCCTTCAGGTACTGGAAGGCTGCTACAATGTCTCCCCGAATCCTTCTGTTCTTCAGGCTGAACAACCCCAGCTCTCTCAGCCTCTCTTCTTAGGGGAGGTTCTCCGTCCCTGCAATCATTTTCGAGTCCCTCTGCTGGATACGTTCCAGCAGGTCCGTGTCCTTCCTGTGTCAAGCACTCCAAAGCTGGACACAATATTCCAGGTTGGAACATCACGCGGGTAGAGTAGAGACGTAGAATCGCCTCCCGTGACTTACTGGTCACAAATTTCTTGATGCATGCCATGCTTTCGTTGGCTTTCTGGGCTTCTAGCCCACATCGCCGGCTCATATTCACATGTAATAATACTACAGATGTGCCGTTACCAGCCTGACATAGTAAGAAGTTTTAATATCCTTTTTTTTAATGTAAAGTTTTTACATTAAATGGTTCATCCACAGAGTTTCCTCAACTTCAGGAGAGAGCAATTGACAATGAGCACTAGAGAGATGTTTTCCAGCAAGAGATACGGAAGCTGGAAAAACAGCTTAGGATACGGCCTGTCAGCGAGCATCAAACTGGAGAGTTAATGCATGCTAGTACTTGTACTCAAGGGATTTAAAAGGTACGCTGACAGCCTTTCACATACCCTAAGGAAGCTGTTTTATGGTGTCCACAACCTGCATCCTTTCTCATGTTAGGAGAGGAAATACACAGATATTAAAGGGTACGTTGCTGGGGGAACGTGAGGAAACTGTGTTCGGTGTGGTTTTTGAGTCGGTTTGCTGTTTTTATTAGCCGACACACAGAAACATCCTAACTTTCAAAAAGGCTCACTCGTGTAAATTAATTTAGATTATCCAGTTTTCAGAAGGCCGTCGAAACATTCAGGACTCCTTTAGCGATTCCCCCTTCTCTTGTGTCGTTTTGTGACATCCTGTTGGTAGCACATGTAAAAGAAAAGCAGGAAGAGCTTTACCATGGGTCAAAGCCGAGACGTAGCGTAGCTCTCTGTGTGCCTCTCCCCAGTGAACGTCTGTCTACACTGAAAAAACTGCAGTAGAGCAACTCGAGGATGTCACAGCAAACTGTTAGGCCCAGCAAAATCTAGAGTAGTGACAGCAGTGCAAATGCTTTGTATTGTTAAGTTTTTTGCCTGTTCTGTTAGACTTTTGGGTCAATTGACTTTTGGGTCAATTACATTGCATTTTTTTTGTAGGGCTTTCTTGTGTCTTGCTTTTAGAACAAAGTCAATATTTTTGAGAGATTATCTTGCCCGATTTTCAGTCTTCATCTTCTTCTTAATTTGTAGAGCGATTTTCAAATAAAAGTTTTTACTTTCTGGTCAGTTGCTCTCATTGGGCTCTTATATATTAGCAACATTTAGTATTCTTTATTATATAGTTTTTAACCACAGATAATATTGGGACATAAATGGATAGATGTGAAATGTAATTTGTCCAAATATTTATTGACTTAATATTCTCAGAGGTATGGGCATGTTTCCTGGGGTTTTAAAATATATATGACTAAAAGGTTTGTAACAAATCCTGCAAAGTATTCAGCCCATACCGGGCGATGTGGATGTCGTCAGCCTCTGTGTATGACTAATATTGGGCCATTAGCTGAATGTGTGTCTCCAACTGTCTCCTTCTGTCGCAAAGCGGGAGCACGCTCCTGTCCTACGGACACATTCCACAAAGGGGGGAGGATATTTGCACATTTTTTCCTGAAACAGGGACGGTCGTTTTGAGTCCGTTTTGTGATATGTCTCTTCATAATTTGAGGCAAAGCTAGCCTGTGAAGACCTAGTTAATAACCTCACAGTGAAAAAGACAAATATTCTTCTGAGAAAAAAACTCAAATTTGATTGCATAATAAAATTAGGTGTGTTTCTCTGCATCGAAAATTTGTGAAAATCGTCCTGAATTATAAAAATATATACACAGTTGTGTATAGTCCTAGGTAGTAGATAGAAACATGGCTGTTACTCTGATGAGTATCTTAAGGTTTGTACTGGATGCTTTTAAATTAAGATTTTTACCAGGCTGTAAAATAGACTCTAGGACCACCACAGGCGCAGAGGCAATTTGAGAGCTGAGTGGTGCCGAATATTATCCATTTACAGACAGAACTCTCGGTAGTCTTACATCGTATTCTGTGTAATTGTATATTATTTATACATTATATTTATACATTAATTTTACATTATACATTATATCTCTGTAGATTTACATCGAATTTCTATCTAATGGGCCACAGACTCTTCCTATGTAGTATATTTTGGTGTCCTGATATTACTCAGCGTATTTCATAAGTATATATTTTACCACAATTTCTCGTTCTTTTCTGAGAGCTCTGCTTTACTTTTTCATAGTTGCACGGTTTTTGAATGGCTCTTCTGCCTTTCAGATCTCTTTCTGCTATGTCTTAAGTATTCGTACAAGAGTATGCAGAAAATATTTTATGCAGCTGTAACGTGGTTTGGATTTTTTTTGGTAGGATGAAACGGAAATACTGGGACTAGCGACCCAGAAGTCTGAGGATACCACCATAAAGGACCATCACAGTGACCACCGTCGAGTTAGGATTAGTAAAAGCACGAAAGCGACACAGTGGTGGGGACTACCTCTGGACACGCGTTAATCCCGTGCATGTGTCCTCCGGCTACAGATCATCTGCGCTTCCCGCTCTGACAAGACAACGTGCCGAGACAGCGATGAAGTTCTGAAGACAAGAAAGAGGGCAGGTGCCGTTGTTCTTGTCTGTTTGTTTTGTTTTGGGGGGTGGTGTTTGTTGTTTCCAAAACAGAGTGCACAGAGTGCCAAATCAGGTGGCATCCTGCAGAGCTCTTTTGCTCCCTGAACTCGCCTTTTCTTTTTCATACCTTTTTCATTGCATCAGCTCTAAAAGCGGGCAAGGTCAACTAAGAGACGTGGACAAAACGGGACGAACCGGCGCTGCTGCTGCCGCCTGTTTTCCAGGCTTTGCCACGAACCAAGGAGCATCAGCATCCTCGTCACTAGTGGCGGTGAGTCCTGAGGTGGCTTATGTCAGTCGAGCCTTCCAGGAACGTTCATTGTCCGTACCCTGCATCTTGTCATCTGGACGTCAGTCAGAAGGAGGTTTCCCTTTCCGAAAGGGAAAGGGTTTGTCATGCTAAGCGGCTGCCTTTCCTGAAGTTCCCACGAGAGCAGATCCTCGGAAACGATGCGCTGGGCAGCAGAAGTCATCAGCGACGAGACGTCGCGCACTCTATTAAATAGGGGCAAAAAGAAAGAAAATATCCTTCCAAAGGCCCGAGCGCGGCACCTCTTCCAATGTCATGGCCGGCCTTTGGGCTCTGAGTTGTAACAGTGGGGACACGGCCAAACCTGTTCTTCTGCGTGTTCGGCACAGCCAAAAGCCTTGGCGAGTCCGCCAGTCCTTTTTTGGTTAGGGTTAGGGTTAGGGTTTAGG
>NW_027415617.1:47500-58271 GCF_964106895.1 Numenius arquata
AGGGTTAGGGTTAGGGTTAGGGTTAGGGTTAGGGTTAGGGTTAGGGTTAGGGTTAGGGTTAGGGTTAGGGTTAGGGTTAGGGTTAGGGTTAGGGTTAGGGTTAGGGTTAGGGTTAGGGTTAGGGTTAGGGTTAGGGTTAGGGTTAGGGTTAGGGTTAGGGTTAGGGTTAGGGTTAGGGTTAGGGTTAGGGTTAGGGTTAGGGTTAGGGTTAGGGTTAGGGTTAGGGTTAGGGTTAGGGTTAGGGTTAGGGTTAGGGTTAGGGTTAGGGTTAGGGTTAGGGTTAGGGTTAGGGTTAGGGTTAGGGTTAGGGTTAGGGTTAGGGTTAGGGTTAGGGTTAGGGTTAGGGTTAGGGTTAGGGTTAGGGTTAGGGTTAGGGTTAGGGTTAGGGTTAGGGTTAGGGTTAGGGTTAGGGTTAGGGTTAGGGTTAGGGTTAGGGTTAGGGTTAGGGTTAGGGTTAGGGTTAGGGTTAGGGTTAGGGTTAGGGTTAGGGTTAGGGTTAGGGTTAGGGTTAGGGTTAGGGTTAGGGTTAGGGTTAGGGTTAGGGTTAGGGTTAGGGTTAGGGTTAGGGTTAGGGTTAGGGTTAGGGTTAGGGTTAGGGTTAGGGTTAGGGTTAGGGTTAGGGTTAGGGTTAGGGTTAGGGTTAGGGTTAGGGTTAGGGTTAGGGTTAGGGTTAGGGTTAGGGTTAGGGTTAGGGTTAGGGTTAGGGTTAGGGTTAGGGTTAGGGTTAGGGTTAGGGTTAGGGTTAGGGTTAGGGTTAGGGTTAGGGTTAGGGTTAGGGTTAGGGTTAGGGTTAGGGTTAGGGTTAGGGTTAGGGTTAGGGTTAGGGTTAGGGTTAGGGTTAGGGTTAGGGTTAGGGTTAGGGTTAGGGTTAGGGTTAGGGTTAGGGTTAGGGTTAGGGTTAGGGTTAGGGTTAGGGTTAGGGTTAGGGTTAGGGTTAGGGTTAGGGTTAGGGTTAGGGTTAGGGTTAGGGTTAGGGTTAGGGTTAGGGTTAGGGTTAGGGTTAGGGTTAGGGTTAGGGTTAGGGTTAGGGTTAGGGTTAGGGTTAGGGTTAGGGTTAGGGTTAGGGTTAGGGTTAGGGTTAGGGTTAGGGTTAGGGTTAGGGTTAGGGTTAGGGTTAGGGTTAGGGTTAGGGTTAGGGTTAGGGTTAGGGTTAGGGTTAGGGTTAGGGTTAGGGTTAGGGTTAGGGTTAGGGTTAGGGTTAGGGTTAGGGTTAGGGTTAGGGTTAGGGTTAGGGTTAGGGTTAGGGTTAGGGTTAGGGTTAGGGTTAGGGTTAGGGTTAGGGTTAGGGTTAGGGTTAGGGTTAGGGTTAGGGTTAGGGTTAGGGTTAGGGTTAGGGTTAGGGTTAGGGTTAGGGTTAGGGTTAGGGTTAGGGTTAGGGTTAGGGTTAGGGTTAGGGTTAGGGTTAGGGTTAGGGTTAGGGTTAGGGTTAGGGTTAGGGTTAGGGTTAGGGTTAGGGTTAGGGTTAGGGTTAGGGTTAGGGTTAGGGTTAGGGTTAGGGTTAGGGTTAGGGTTAGGGTTAGGGTTAGGGTTAGGGTTAGGGTTAGGGTTAGGGTTAGGGTTAGGGTTAGGGTTAGGGTTAGGGTTAGGGTTAGGGTTAGGGTTAGGGTTAGGGTTAGGGTTAGGGTTAGGGTTAGGGTTAGGGTTAGGGTTAGGGTTAGGGTTAGGGTTAGGGTTAGGGTTAGGGTTAGGGTTAGGGTTAGGGTTAGGGTTAGGGTTAGGGTTAGGGTTAGGGTTAGGGTTAGGGTTAGGGTTAGGGTTAGGGTTAGGGTTAGGGTTAGGGTTAGGGTTAGGGTTAGGGTTAGGGTTAGGGTTAGGGTTAGGGTTAGGGTTAGGGTTAGGGTTAGGGTTAGGGTTAGGGTTAGGGTTAGGGTTAGGGTTAGGGTTAGGGTTAGGGTTAGGGTTAGGGTTAGGGTTAGGGTTAGGGTTAGGGTTAGGGTTAGGGTTAGGGTTAGGGTTAGGGTTAGGGTTAGGGTTAGGGTTAGGGTTAGGGTTAGGGTTAGGGTTAGGGTTAGGGTTAGGGTTAGGGTTAGGGTTAGGGTTAGGGTTAGGGTTAGGGTTAGGGTTAGGGTTAGGGTTAGGGTTAGGGTTAGGGTTAGGGTTAGGGTTAGGGTTAGGGTTAGGGTTAGGGTTAGGGTTAGGGTTAGGGTTAGGGTTAGGGTTAGGGTTAGGGTTAGGGTTAGGGTTAGGGTTAGGGTTAGGGTTAGGGTTAGGGTTAGGGTTAGGGTTAGGGTTAGGGTTAGGGTTAGGGTTAGGGTTAGGGTTAGGGTTAGGGTTAGGGTTAGGGTTAGGGTTAGGGTTAGGGTTAGGGTTAGGGTTAGGGTTAGGGTTAGGGTTAGGGTTAGGGTTAGGGTTAGGGTTAGGGTTAGGGTTAGGGTTAGGGTTAGGGTTAGGGTTAGGGTTAGGGTTAGGGTTAGGGTTAGGGTTAGGGTTAGGGTTAGGGTTAGGGTTAGGGTTAGGGTTAGGGTTAGGGTTAGGGTTAGGGTTAGGGTTAGGGTTAGGGTTAGGGTTAGGGTTAGGGTTAGGGTTAGGGTTAGGGTTAGGGTTAGGGTTAGGGTTAGGGTTAGGGTTAGGGTTAGGGTTAGGGTTAGGGTTAGGGTTAGGGTTAGGGTTAGGGTTAGGGTTAGGGTTAGGGTTAGGGTTAGGGTTAGGGTTAGGGTTAGGGTTAGGGTTAGGGTTAGGGTTAGGGTTAGGGTTAGGGTTAGGGTTAGGGTTAGGGTTAGGGTTAGGGTTAGGGTTAGGGTTGGGTTAGGGTTAGGGTTAGGGTTAGGGTTAGGGTTAGGGTTAGGGTTAGGGTTGGGGTTAGGGTTAGGGTTAGGGTTAGGGTTAGGGTTAGGGTTAGGGTTAGGGTTAGGGTTAGGGTTAGGGTTAGGGGGTTAGGGTGTGGGTTAGGGTTAGGGTGAGGGTTAGGGTTAGGGGTAGGGTTAGGGTTAGGGTGAGGGGTAGGGTTGGGGTAGGGTGGGTAGGGTTAGGGGTAGGGTTAGGGGTAGGGTTAGGGGTAGGGTTAGGGTTAGGGGTAGGGTGAGGGTAGGGTTAGGGTGAGGGTTAGGGTTAGGGTTAGGGGTAGGGTGAGGGTTTGGGGTTGGGGTTAGGGTAGGGTAGGGTTGGGTTAGGGTGTGGGTTAGGGGTAGGGTGAGGGGTAGGGGTAGGGTGGGGTTAGGGGTAGGGGGTAGGGTGAGGGTTGGGTGTGGGGGTGGGGGTGGGGGAGGGGGTGGAGGGTGGGGGTAGGGGGTGGTGGGGTAGGGGGTAGGGGTGAGGGGAGGGGGAGGGGGAGGGTGAGGGGTAGGGGGAGGGTGGGGTTGGGTGAGGGGGTGGGGGTGGGGGAGGGGTAGGGGGTAGGGGGAGGGTGAGGGGGAGGGTGGGGTGGGGTGGGGGAGGGTGAGGGTGAGGGGAGGGGTGGGGGAGGGGGAGGGGGTAGGGGGTGGGGGTGGGGGTGGGGGAGGGGTGGGGTGGGGGAGGGGTGGGGTGGGGGTGGGTGAGGGGGAGGGGGAGGGGTGGGGGAGGGGGTGGGGGAGGGGGTGGGGGTGGGGGTGGGGGAGGGGGAGGGGGAGGGGGTGGGGGAGGGGTGGGGGAGGGGAGGGGGAGGGGGTGGGGGTGGGGAGGGGGTGGGGTGGGGTGGGGAGGGGGAGGGGGTGGGGGAGGGGGTGGGGGTGGGGAGGGGGAGGGTGTGGGGGTGGGGTGGGGGAGGGGTGGGGGTGGGGGTGGGGGAGGGGGAGGGGTGGGGTGGGGGTGGGGGTGGGGGTGGGGAGGGGGAGGGGGAGGGGTGGGGTGGGGAGGGGGGGGGAGGGGGTGGGGGTGGGGGTGGGGGTGGGGTGGGGGAGGGGGTGGGGGTGGGGGTGGGGAGGGGGTGGGGGTGGGGGAGGGGGTGGGGTGGGGGTGGGGGAGGGGTGGAGTCGCGGGTGCGCTGCGGGGCCGCCGCAGCCGGGGGGGGGGGGCGGCGTGCACGTGGTGCCGTTCCCGTTCCGTTCCCGTTCCGACCGTTCCCGTTCCCGTTACACGATCCCGTTCCCGTTCCCGTTCCCGTTCCCGTTCCCGTTCCCGTTCCCGTCTCCCGTTCCCGTTCACGTTCCCGTTCCCGTTCACCGTTCCCGTTCCCGTTCCAGTTACCGTTCCCGTTCCGTTACCGTCAGTTCCCGTTCCGTTACCGTTCACGTTCCCGTTCCCGTTCCCGTTCCCGTTCCCGTTCCAGTTCCCGTTCCAGTTCCCGTTCCCGTTCCCGTTCCGTTCCCGTTCACGACCGTTCCCGTTCCCGTTCCCGTTACCGTTCACGTTCCCGTTCACGTTCCCGTTCCAGTCCCGTTCCCGTTCCAGTTCCCGTTCCCGTTCCCGTTCCCGTATCCCGTTCCCGTTCCCGTTCCCGTTCCCGTTCCACGTTCCAGTTCCCGATCCCGTTCCCGTTCCGTTACCGTTCACAGTTCCCGTTCCACGTTCCCGTTCCCGTTCCACGTTCCCGTTCCCGTTCCCGTTCCCGTTCCCGTTCCCGTTCCCGTTCCCGTTCCGTTCCCGTTCCCGTTCACAGTTACCCGTTCCGTTCCCGTTCCCGTTACACGTTACAGTTACCGTTCCCAGTACACGTTCCCGTTCCCGTTCCCGTTCCAGTTCACGTTCCCGTCCCGTTCCCGTTCACGTTCCCGTTCCCGTCCGTTCCCGTTCCCGTTCCCGTTACACGTTCCACGTTCCCGTTACCGTTCCCGTTCACGTTCAACGTTACCGTTACACGTTCCCGTTCCCGTTCCCGTTCCCGTTCCCGTTCACGTTCCCGTTCCCGTTCACGTACAGTTCCCGTTCCCGTTCCCGTTCCCGTTCCCGTTCCCGTTCACGTTCCCGTTCCCGTTCCCGTTCCCGTTCCAGTTCCCGTTCCCGTCCCGTTCACAGTTCCCGTTCCCGTTCCAGTTCCCGTTCCCGTTCCCGTTCACGTTCCCGTTCCCGTTCACGTTCACGTTACAGTTCCCGTTCACGTTCCCGTTCCCGTTCCCGTTCCAGTACCGTTACCGTTCCCGTTCCCGTTCCCGTTCCCGTTCCCGTTCCAACGTTCCCGTTCACGTTCCCGTTCCGTTCCCGTTCACGTTCCCGTTCCCGTTCACGTTCCCGTTCCCGTTCCACGTTCCCGTTCCCCGTTCACGTTCCCCGTTCCCGTTCCCGTTCACCGTTCCCGTTCCCGTTCCACGTTACCGTTCACGTTCCAGTTCCCGTTCCACGTTCCCGTTCCCAGTTCCCAGTTCCAGTTCCCGTTCCCGTTCACGTTCCCGTTCCCGTTCCCGTACCCGTTCCAGTCCCGTTACCGTTCACCGTTCCCGTTCCCGTACCCGTTCCGTACCCGTTCCCAGTTCAGTTCCGTTCCACGTTCCCGTTCCCGTTCCCGTTCCCGTTCCCGTTCCCGTTCCCGTTCCCGTTCCAGTTCCCGTTCACGTTCCCGTTCCCGTTCCCGTTCCCGTTCCCGTTCCCGTTCACGTTCCCGTTCCCGTTCCAGTTCCCGTTCACGTTCCCGTTCCCGTTCCGTTCCCGTTCCCGTTCCAGTTCCCGTTCCCGTTCCACGTTCACGTACCGTTACCGTTCCCGTTCCCGTTCACCGTTCCCGTTCACGTTCCCGTTCCCGTTCCAGTTACACCCGTTCCCGTTACACGTTCCCGTTCCCGTTACCGTTCACGTTCCCGTTCCCGTTCCCGTTCACGTTCCCAGTTCACGTTCCCGTTCCACGTTCCCGTTCCCGTTCCACGTTCCCGTTCCCGTTCCCGTTCCCGTTCCAGTTCAACGTTCCCGTTCCCGTTCCCGTTCCCGTTCCCGTTCCGTTCCCGTTCCCGTTCCCGTTCCCGTTCACGTTCCCGTTCCCGTTCCCGTTCCCGTTCCGTTCCCGTTCCCGTTCCCGTTACCGTTCCCGTTCCAGTTCACGTTCCCGTTACACGTTCACAGTTCCCGTTCCCGTTCCGTTCACAGTTCCCGTTCCCGTTCCCGTTCCCGTTCCCGTTCCCGTTCCCGTTCCGTTCACCGTTCCCGTTCCCGTTCCCGTTACCGTACCCGTTCACGTTCCCGTTCCCGTTCCCGTTCACGTTCCCGTTCACGTTCCCGTTCCCGTTCCCGTTCCCGTTCCAGTTCCCGTTCACGTTCCGTTCCCGTTCCGTTCACGTTCCCGTTCCCGTTCACAGTTCCCGTTCCCGTTCCACGTTACCGTTCCCGTTCCCGTTCCAGTTCCCGTTCCCGTTCCCGTTCCACGTTCCCGTTCCCGTTCCCGTTCCCGTTACAGTTCACCGTTCACGTTCCCGTTCCCGTTCACGTTCCCGTTCCCGTTCCGTTCACGTTCCATCCCGTTCCACGTTCACGTTCCCGTTCACGTTCCCGTTCCACGTTCCCGTTCCCGTTACACGTTCCCGTTCCAGTTCCCGTTCACGTTCACGTTCCCGTTCCCGTTCCCGTTCACGTTCCCGTTCACGTTCCCGTTCCCGTTCACGTTCCGTACCCGTTCACGTTCCCGTTCCCGTTCACGTTCCAGTTCGTACCGTTCCCGTTCCCGTTCCCGTTACCCGTTCCCGTCACGTTCCCGTTCCCAGTTCACGTTCACGTTCCCGTTCCCGTTCACGTTCACCGTTCCCGTTCCGTAACGTTCCCGTTCCCGTTCACGTTCCCGTTCCAGTTACCGTTCACGTTCACGTTCAAGTTCCCGTTCCCGTTCCACGTTCACGTTCCCGTTACCGTTCAACGTTCCCGTTCCCGTTACCGTTCCCGTTCCCGTTCCCGTTCACGTTCCCGTTCACGTTCCCGTTCCCGTTCCCGTTACCAGTTCACGTTCCAGTTCACCGTTCACGTTCCCGTTCACAGTTCCCGTTCCAGTTCCCGTTCCCGTTCACCGTTCCCGTTCCCGTTCCACGTTACAGTTCCCGTTCCAGTTCACGTTCCCGTTCCCGTTACCGTTCACGTTCCACGTTCCCGTTCCCGTTCACGTTCCCGTTACCGTTCCCGTCCCGTTCCCGTTCCCGTTACACGTTCCGTTCCCGTTCACGTTCCCGTTCCCGTTACCGTTCCGTTCCGTTCCCGTTCACGTTCCCGTTACCACGTTCACCGTTCCCCGTTCCAACGTTCACCGTTCACCGTTACAGTTCCCGTTACCGTTCACGTTCAGTTCCCGTTCCCGTTCCCGTTCCCGTTCACGTTCCCGTTCACCGTTCAGTTCCAGTTCCCGTTCCCGTTCACCGTTCGTCACGTTACAGTTCACGTTCAGTTCCCGTTCCCGTTCCCAGTTCACGTTCCCGTTCCACGTTACCGTTCCCGTTCCCGTTCCAGTTCCCGTTACCGTTCCCAGTTCCACGTTCACCGTTACCAGTTCCCGTTCCCGTTCCAGTTCACGTACCGTTCCGTTACACGTTCCCGTTCCCGTTCCCGTTCCAGTTCCCGTTCCACGTTCCACGTTACCGTTCCCGTTCCCGTTCACAGTTCCCGTTCCCGTTCCCGTTCCAGTTCACGTTACCGTTCCCGTTCACGTTCCCGTTCACGTTCCCGTTCCAGTCCCGTTCCCGTTCACGTTCCCAGTTCCCGTTCCCAGTTCACCGTTCCCGTTCCCGTTCCAGTTCCACGTTCCGTACACGTAGTACCGTTCCCGTTACCGTTCACGTTCCCGTTCCAGTTCCCGTTACCGTTCCCGTTCCCGTTCCCGTTCCCGTTCCCGTTCCCGTTCACGTTCCACGTTCCAGTTCACGTTCCCGTTACCGTTACAAGTTACCGTTCCCGTTCCAGTTCCCGTTCCCGTTCCCGTTCCAGTTCCAGTTCCAGTTCCACGTTCCCGTTCCAGTTCACGTTCCCGTTCACGTTCCCGTTCCCGTTCCCGTCCCGTTCACCGTTCCACGTTCCCGTTCACGTTCCCGTTCCCGTTCCCGTTCCCGTTCCCGTTCACCGTTCCCGTTCCAGTTCCCGTTCCCGTTCCCGTTCCCGTTCACGTTCCCGTACCCGTTCACCGTTCCCGTTCCCGTTCCAGTTACCGTTCCACGTTCCCGTTCACGTTCCAGTTCCCGTTCACGTCCGTTCCCGTTACCGTTCCCGTTCCCGTTCCCACGTTCCCGTTCCAGTTCCCGTTCCCGTTCCCCGTTCACGTTCCAGTACCCGTTCCAGTTCCCGTTCCCGTTCAACGTTCCAGTTCCCGTTCCCGTTACAGTTCACGTTCCCGTTCACGTTCCACGTTCCCGTTACCGTTCCCGTTCAACGTACGTTACCCGTTCCCGTTCCCGTTCACCGTTCCAACCGTTCACGTTACCGTTCCGTTCACGTTCCCGTTCCCGTTCCAAAGTTCCCGTTCCCGTTCCCGTTCCACGTTCCTCACGTTCCCGTTCCCGTTCCCGTTCACCGTTCCACGTTACACGTTCCCGTTACCGTTCCCGTTCAGTCCCGTTCCCGTTCACGTTCCCGTTCCCGTTCACCGTTCCAGTTAACCCGTTCACCGTTCCAGTACACGTTCCCGTTCCCGTAACGTTCCGTTACCGTTCACCGTTCACGTTCCCGTTCCTCCCGTTCACGTTCCCGTTCCCGTTCCACGTTCCCGTTCCCGTTCACGTTCCAGTACGTTCCCGTTAACCGTTCCCGTTCCCGTTACACGTTCCAGTTCCCGTTCCCGTTCCCGTACACGTTCCCGTTCCCGTTCACCGTTCCCGTTCCCGTTCCCGTTCACAGTTCCCGTTACCGTTCCCGTTCACGTTCACCGTTCCCGTTCCCGTACCGTTCCGTTCCCGTTCACGTTCCACAGTTCCCGTTCACGTTCCCGTTCCACGTTCCCGTTCCACGTTCCCGTTCACGTTACCGTTCCCGTTACCGTTCCAGTTCCCGTTCCCGTTCCAGTTCCAGTTCCGTCCCGTTCCAGTTCACGTTACCGTTACACGTTCACGTTACCGTTCCCGTTCCCGTTCAAGTTCCCGTTCCCGTTCCCAGTTCCCGTTCCCGTTCCCGTTCCCGTTCCCGTACCAGTTCCCGTTACCGTTCCCGTTCCACGTTCCCGTTACCCGTTCCAGTTCACGTTCCCGTTCACGTTCCCGTTACCCGTTCCAGTTCCCGTTACCGTTCACGTTCCCGTTCCCGTTCCCGTTCCCGTTCCCCGTTCCCGTTCCAGTTCACGTTCCCGTTCCCGTTAACCGTTCCCGTTCCAGTTACCGTTACCGTTCCCGTTCACCGTACCGTTCACGTTCCCGTACCCCGTTCCCGTTCCGTTCCCGTTCCCGTTCCCGTTCCCGTTCACGTTCCCGTTCCCGTAACCCGTTCCCGTTCCCGTTCACCGTTCACGTTCACGTTCCCGTTCCCGTTCCCGTTACCGTTCCCGTTCCCGTTCACGTACCGTTCCCGTTCCCGTATCCCGTTCCCGATCCCGTAACCCGTTCCCGTTCCCGTTCCCGTTCCAGTTCCCGATACCCGTTCCCGTTCCACGTTCCACGTTCCCGTTCCCGTTCCCGTTCCCGTTAACCCGTTCCCCGTTCCCGTTCCCGTTCCCGTTCCCGTTCCCGTTCCCGTTCCACGTTCCCGTTACACGTTCCCGTTCCCGTTCCCGTTCCCGTTCCGTTCCCCGTTCACGTTCCCGTTCCCGTACCAGTACCCGTTCCCGTTCCCGTTCCCGTTCCCGTACCCGTTCCGTTCCCGTTCCCGTTCCCGTAACCCGTTACCCGTTCCCGTACCCGTTCCCGTACCCGTTCCCGTTCCCGTTCACCCGTTCACGTTCCCGTTCCCGTTCCCGATCCCGTTCCGAACCCTTACCCGTACCCGTTCCCGTTCCCGTTCCCGTACCCGTAACCCGTACCCGATCCCGATCCCGTAACCCGTTCCCTAACCCTAACCCGTACCCGTAACCCTAACCTACCCTAACCCTATCCCACGAACCCTACCCGTACCCGTAACCCTAACCCGTACCCTAACCCTAACCCTAACCCTAACCCTAACCCTAACCCTAACCCTAACCCTAACCCTAACCCTACCCTAACCCTAACCCTAACCCTAACCCCCTAACCCTAACCCTAACCCTAACCCCTAACCCTAACCCTAACCCTAACCCCTAACCCTAACCCTAACCCTAACCCCTACCCTAACCCTAACCCTAACCCTAACCCTAACCCTAACCCTAACCCTAACCCTAACCCTAACCCTAACCCTAACCCTAACCCTAACCCCTAACCCCTAACCCTAACCCCTAACCCTAACCCTAACCCTAACCCTAACCCTAACCTAACCCCTAACCCTAACCCTACCTAACCCTAACCCTAACCCTAACCCTAACCCTAACCCTAACCCTAACCCCTAACCCCTAACCCTAACCCTAACCCTAACCCTAACCCTAACCCTAACCCTAACCCTAACCCCTAACCCTAACCCTAACCCTAACCCTAACCTAACCCCTAACCCTAACCCTAACCCTAACCCTAACCCTAACCCTAACCCCTAACCCTAACCCTAACCCTAACCCTAACCCTAACCCTAACCCTAACCCTAACCCTAACCCTAACCCTAACCCTAACCCTAACCCTAACCCTAACCCTAACCCCTAACCCTAACCCTAACCCTAACCCTAACCCTAACCCTAACCCTAACCCTAACCCTAACCCTAACCCTAACCCTAACCCTAACCCTAACCCTAACCCTAACCCTAACCCTAACCCTAACCCTAACCCTAACCCTAACCCCTAACCCTAACCCTAACCCTAACCCTAACCTAACCCTAACCCCTAACCCTAACCCTAACCCTAACCCTAACCCTAACCCTAACCCTAACCCTAACCCTAACCCTAACCCTAACCCTAACCACCCTAACCCACCT
>NW_027415618.1:0-23393 GCF_964106895.1 Numenius arquata
CCTGAGACCCCCCCCCCAACATGTAACTCCAAGTGTGACCCCCATACGAGCCCCCCCGAAATGGGACCCCCCCCCCCCGGGACACCCCCTCCCCCGCCATTTGAGCCCCCCCCGGAACACCCCCCCCCCCATGGGACACCCCTAAGTGAGCCCCCCCCCTCCCGTAAAACCCCCATTAAAGGGAACCCCCACGTGGGGGGGGCGGAGGGGGGGGAACTCCCCCGCCAGGCCCCGCCCCGCCCCTTTCCCCGGCCACGCCCACTCCCCCGCCCCGCCCTCCTTTTCCCTCGGCCACGCCCCTCCCCGCCATCCGCCAATCAGCGCGCCCCGACGAGGGGAGGGGAGGGGAGGGGGGAGTGACGTCAGAGCGCCGGCGGGAGCCCGGCCGGAAAAGGGCGCGTCACGTGACTCCGGCGGCGGCGCGGGGGGACGCTCGCGCTCCACCCCCCCCTTCCCCCCCCCAGCCATAGGTAGGAGGGAGGGGGGGGGGCGTGGTCACGGGCGGGAGAGTGTGGGCGGGGCTTGGGCGTGTGGGCGGGGCCCGACAGGTGTGGGCGGGGCCACGGGCGCGCGGCGCTTCCGGGAAGGGCAGGTGGTGGCGGGGGGGGGGGGATTGGGGGGTCGCGGGGGGGGGGGATTGGGGGGTCCTGGGGGGGGCACCCCAGGACTGGAGGGGGGGGGGGGGGTGTTGTCAGGGGACCGGGGGACATTCCGGGGGGGTGGGAACGGGGAGGGGGCGTGGGACGGGGGTGTCCCCGTGGGAGGGGGGGGGGTCCCCGGGCTCGGGGGGGGGGGGGGGGACACACGTAAAGTGGGGGGGGGATACACACACACACAAAAGGGGGGGGGGGGGCCATGGGGTCGGAGGGGGCACGGTAATGGGGGGGGGGCGGGGCGAGGAAGGGGGTTTGGGGGGCGGGGGGGGGATCACTGGGGGGACACTAGGAACAGGGGTGGCCACGGGGGGGGGGGACGACACACAGCCAGGATTTGGGGGGGGCGGAGGGGGGGTGACAGCCAGGATTGGGGGGGCGGGGGGGGGCACAGGCTCAAGGTGCCCCCGGGGACAGAAGTGACCGTCCAGAGAGGTGGCCGCTGGGGGGGGGGGACACAACGACAGCCGGGGGGGGGGGGGCACAGGTTCAGGGTGACCCCAGGGACAAGGGGGGGCCCCAAGGAGGGGGGGGGACACAATGGGGACAGGGGAGGCCCCAGGGACAAGGGTGACCCCAAAGATGAAGGGGGGGACCCCAAGGAGGGCGGGGGGGTGGGGGACACATCAAGGGGGGGGACGGACACAGGGGTGGCCCCGGGAACAAGGGGGACCCCAAGGAGGGGGGGGGACACACTAAGGGGAGGGGGGGGGACAGGGGTGGCCCCGGAGACAAAGGGGACCCCAAAGATGAAGGGGGGGACCTCAAGGAGGGGGGGGGGATGACAGTGGGAGACAGGGGTGACTGTAAGGACGGGGGGGGACCCCAAGGATGAAGGGGGGGGGGGACAATGGGGACAGGGGTGGCCCCGAGAACAAGGGGGACCCCAAAGATGAAGGGGGGTACACTAAGGGGGGGGGGGGAACAGGGGTGGCCCCGGGAACAAGGGGGACCCCAAGGGGGGGTACAGTGGGGGACAGGGGTGACCGTAAGGACGGGGGGGGACCCCAAGGATGAAGGGGGGGGGGGACAATGGGGACAGGGGTGGCCCCGGGAACAAGGGGGACCCCAAGGAGGGGGGGACGACACTAAAGGGGGGGGTGGAACAGGGGTGGCCCCGGGGACAAGGGGGACCCCAAGGAAGGGGGGGGGACACAGAGGGGTGACCCCGGGGACAGAGGGGACAAGGAACCAACAGAGCACCCGAAACGGGATTATTTTGCCCGATTTGAACCTTTTTGGCCCCATTTCGCTCGTGCATTCGCCGCCCGCGAGCTGCAACACCCCCTCCCCCCCCCCCCCCCCCCACCTGTTTTTTTTAAGGCCAAAAAGGGGGAAATTGGGGTTTGGGGGCAAAAAAATCTGGGGTCGGGATCGGCTCCGGGTGCGGGGAGTGGCTAAAAAGGTGCGTATTTTGGGGGGAATTAGGCCGGTTTTGGTACCAGCCGCCTTTTTCCCCTCGGGCCTTTCCGCCCCCGCCAGGAATCCAGCCCGACTGACGCCTTCGTTAGCCTGGTAATTATGCAAATGAGCTGGATTTTAGGTCTGGGGCCGGGGGCTGAGGCGGAGGAGTGGAAGCGGGTTCAATTAAACTGGGTTCGGTATAATCAGGGTTAATTAAACGGGGTTCGGTTCGCCCGGTTTAATTAAACCGGGTTCAATTCCCTAGGCTCAATTAAACCGGGCTCAATTAATTGGGTTCCGTTAAACCGGGTTCGATTAATTGGTTTTGATTAAACTGGGTTCAAATCCCTGGGTTCAATTAAACTGGGTTCGATTCACCGGGTTCAATTAAACTGGTTTTGATTAAACCAGGTCCAATTAATTGGGTCCAATTAAACCAGGTTCAATTAAACTGGGTCCAGTTAAACCAGGTTCAGTGAAACCGGGTCCAATTAAACCGGGTTCAGTTAATTGGGTTTGATTGAACTGGGTCCAATTAAATCAGATTCAGTGAAATCAGATCCAATTAAACCAGGTCCAATTAAACTGGTTCCGATTAAACCGGATTCAGTGAAACCAGGTCCAATTAAACCGGGACCAATTAAACCAGGTCCAATTAAATCAGATTCAGTGAATCCAGGTCTCATTAAACTGGGTTCAATTAATTGGGTTTGATTAAACTGGGTTCAATTAAACCAGATTCAGTGAAACCGGTCCAATTAAACCGGGTTCAATTAAAGCGGGTCCAATTAAACCGGGTTCAGTGAAACTGGGTCCAATTAAACTGGGTCCAATTAAACCAGATTCAGTGAAACTGGGACCAATTAAACCAGGTCCAATTAAACTGGGTCCAATTAAACCAGATTCAGTTAAACCAGATTCAGTGAAACTGGGTCCAATTAAACCAGGTCCAATTAAATCAGATTCAGTGAAACCGGGTCCAATTCAACCAGCTTAAATTAATTTGGTTTGATTAACCTGGGTCCAATTAAAACGGATTCGGTGCAACCGGGTCCAATTAAACCAGGTTCAATTAATTGGATTTGATTGAACTGGGTCCAGTTAAATCAGGACCAATTAAACTGGTTCCAATTAAACCGGATTCAGTGAAACCGGGTCCAATTAAACCAGGTTCAATTAATTGGGATTGATTAAACTGGGTTCGGTTAAACCAGATTCAGTGAAACTGGTCCAATTAAACAGGGTCCAATTAAACCAGGTCAAATTAAACCAGGTCCAATTAAACTGGGTCCAGTTAAGCCAGGACCAATTAAACCAGATTCATTGAAATTGGGGGGTTTGGGGTTTTTTGGGTTTTTTTTCCTCCATCCCGGTGCCATTTTCCAGCTCCGGACACCCCCATGGACCTCCTCCTCGGCCTCGGCTGCACCAGTGCCGGGCTCTTACTGGTGTCACTGGTGGTGGTGGCCCATCGCTTGGGGCTCCTTTACCAACTCTTCCATAAGGTAGGACGAAACAGGTGAAAAAACAGCGGGTTTTGTCCAAAAACGCCTATTTTTGAAGGCAAAGGGGTGGTGGCACCACTCAAGGTCCTCCCGGTGAACTTGTCACCTCTCAGGTGGACCCCCAAAGTCCCCGTCACGGCGGGGAGTTGGTGGCCGAGGTGTTGAAGGCCCATGGCGTCCGGTTCCTCTTCACCTTGGCTGGTGGCCACATCTCCCCCATCTTGGTGGCCAGCGAGAAGGTGGGAATCCGGGTGGTGGACACCCGGCATGAGGCCACTGCCGTCTTTGCCGCCGATGCCGTCTCCAGGCTCTCAGGTGAGGACGTGGTCGTGGTCATGGTCATGGTCAACATCTTCTCCTGCCCCAATGGATGGAGGGTCTTGGATTGTCCCAACTTGGAGGGGTCCTGGTTGACCTCAGAAAGGTTCAAAGACTTTGGGGGTCTCCATGGTCCTTCCATGGTGGGTTTTGTCCCCCCAGAAGGTAATTTGGTAGCTCCAGTAGGGACAGGAGGAGGTGACCTCATGGCCAACATCTTCTCCTGCCCGGATGGATGGAGGGTCTTGGATTGTCCCAACTTGGAGGGGTCCTGGTTGGCCTCAGAAAGGTTCAAAGACTTTGGGGGTCTCCATGGTCCTTCCATGGTGGGTTTTGTCCCCCCAGAAGGTAATTTGGTAGCTCCAGTAGGGACAGGAGGAGGTGACCTCATGGCCAACATCTTCTCCTGCCCGGATGGATGGAGGGTTTTGGGGTGTCCCAACTTGGAGGGGTCCTGGTTGACCTCAGAAAGGTTGAAAGACTTTGGGAGGGGGGGGTCCAAGGTCCTTCCGTGGTGGGTTTTGTCCCCATTTATCCCCTCCAAATTGGTGGCTCTGTTGGGGACATGAGGAGATGACCCCATGGTCACCACCTTCTCCTGCCCGGATGGATGGAGGGTTTTGGGGTGTCCCAACTTGGTGGGGTCCTGGTTGACCTGAGAAGGGTTCAAAGACTTTGGGGGTCTCCATGGTCCTTCCACGGTGGGTTTTGTCCCCATTTATCCCCCCCAAATTGGTGGCTCTGGTGGGGACAGGAGGAGGTGACCTCGTGGTCAACATCTTCTCCTGCCCCAATGAATGGAGGGTTTTGGGGTGTCCCAACTTGGTGGGGTCCTGGTTGACCTGAGAAGGGTTCAAAGACTTTGGGGGTCTCCATGGTCCTTCCGTGGAGGGTTTTGTCCCCATTTGTCCCCCCAAAGATAATTTGGTAGCTCCAGTAGGGACAGGAGGAGGTGACCTCATGGTCACCACCTTCTCCTGCCCTGATGGATGAAGAGTTTTGGGTTGTCCCAACTTGGAGGGATCCTGGTTGACCTGAGAAGGGTTCAAAGACTTTGGGGGGAGGGGGGTGTCCAAGGTCCTTCCGTGGTGGCTTTTGTCCCCATTTTTGTCCTCACACCCTCAGGTCGCATCGGAGTCGCCGCGGTCACTGCCGGCCCCGGTGTCACCAACACGGTGACGGCCATCAAGAACGCCCAGATGGCCGAGTCCCCGCTGCTACTCATCGGGGGAGCGGCCGCCTCCCTCCAGAAGGTGGGGACACCCCCAAAATTCCAGCTCAGCCCCACTTTTTGGGGGGCAGTGTGTGTCTCCTCATTTTTGGGGTGGGTTTTGCCCATTTTAGGTTTTTTTTTCCTCTTTTTGGGGTGGTTTCTCCCATTTTCAGGTGTTTTCCCCCCATTTTTTTGATGGGTTCTTCTCCCATGTGGGGGTTCTTCTCCCACTTTTGGGTGCTTTCCCCCCACTTTTGGCTTGGTTTCTCCCAATTTGGGGTCATTTCCCCCCGTTTTTTGGAGGGTTTCTCCCCATTTTGGGGGTTCTTCTCCCATTTTGGGAGGGGGGGTTCCTCAATTTGGGTGGTTTTCCCCCATTTTGGGGCGGTTTTCTCCCCAATTTGCATGGTTTTCCCACACTTTTGGGGCATTTTCTCCCATTTTAGGGGTTTTTTTTCCTCATTTTGGGGTGCTTTACTCCAGTTTTGGTGGGCCTTCCTCCAGTTTTGGGGTGTTTTCCCCCCATTTTGGGGGTGTTTTCTCCCCAATTTGCATGGGTTTTCTCCACTTTTGGGGGGCGTTTTCTCCCATTTTGTTTTTTTTCCCTCCAGTTTTGGTGGGCTTTCCTCCAGTTTTGGTGGGCTCCCTATTTTTGGGATGTTTTCTCCCCATTTTGGGGGTGTTTTCTCCCCAATTTGCATGGGTTTCCTCCGCTTTTGGGGCGTTTTCTCCCATTTTGGTTTTTTTTTCCTCCAGTTTTGGTGAGCCTTCCTCCAGTTTTGGAGTGCTTCCCATTTTTGGGGTGTTTTCCCCCCATTTTGGGGGTGTTTTCTCCCCAATTTGCATGGGTTTCCTCCACTTTTGGGGCGTTTTCTCCCATTTTGGTTTTTTTTTCCTCCAGTTTTGGTGGGCCTTCCTCCATTTTTGGAGTGCTTCCCATTTTGGGGGTGTTTTCTCCCCAATTTGCATGGGTTTCCTCCACTTTTGGGGGGCGTTTTCTCCCATTTTGGTTTTTTTTTCCTCCAGATTTGGTGGGCTTTCCTCCAGTTTTGGTGGGCTCCCCATTTTGGGGGTGTTTTCTCCCCATTTTGGGGGTGTTTTCTCCCCACTTTGCATGGTTTTCCTCCACTTTTGGGGCGTTTTCTCCCATTTTGGTTTTTTTTTTCCTCCAGTTTTGGTGGGCCTTCCTCCAGTTTTGGTGGGCCTTCCTCCAGTTTTGGCGTGTTTTATCCCGTTTTGGCGTGCTTTCGCCCATTTTGGGGGGGTTTCTCCCCATTTTTGGGGTCCCCAGCCTCCTTTCCTCCCCTGGGCAGGGCCGGGGGGCGCTGCAGGACATCGACCAGCTCTCGCTCTTCCGGACCCTCTGCAAAAGCTGCCTCTCGGTGGGCGCCGTCCGCGACATCGTCCCCGTCCTGCGCGAAGCCATCGCCACCGCCCAGTCGGGGACCCCCGGTAAAACACAAACTGGGGGTGGGGGGGTTTCACCCCAAAAAAAACCCCACCCCCAAGGTCTTCGGGTGGGGATGATGGGGTGGGATCGTCCCCCAAAACCACCCTCCAGGCTCTTGGGTGGTGGGGTTTTCTCCCCCCACCCCTGGGTTTTGGGGTCCTGCGGGGGTGGAATTTGGGGGGGGTGGGGGGTTACCCCCAAAAGTGGGGGTGGGGTGGCTTTGAAGTCGTTTCCCCCCCCCCCCAACTCCCACCCCCAGATTCCACCACCTTGATTCCGTAGGACCCGTCTTCGTGGAGCTCCCCATCGATGTCCTCTACCCCTTCCACGTGGTGGAGAAGGAGATCGGGGGCCCCAAGAACCCCCCCCGGGGGCTGCGGGGGAAGGTGGTGCGATGGTGAGTTGGGGGACACAGCTCCCCCCCCCCCTCCCCCCTCAAAAACCAGCACCCAATTGGGGGTTTTGGGGGGCCACCACCCAAGGATGAGGTGGTTTTTGGGGGGCCATCATCACGGATTGGGGTTTGGGGGGGCCACCACCTGTGGATTGAGGGGTTGTGGGGGCCACCACCACAAATTGGGGGTTTTGGGGGGGCCACCACCCATGGATTGATGAGTTTGGGGGGTTTCTGTGGGTGGGGAACATCATGGGGTGGAATGGAATCGGTTTGGGATGGGCTGAGGTGGGGTTTTGAGGGGCCACCACCCAAGGATGAGGTGGGTTTTGGGGGGCCACCACTAGGGACTGGGGTTTTTGGGGGGCCACCAACCACAGATTGAGGGTTTTGGGGGGTCACCACCCATGGATTGGGGTTTTGAGGGGCAACCACCCAAGGATGGGGTCAGTTTTGGAGGGCCACCAGCATGGATTGGGGGTTTTGGGGGGGCCACCACCCAAGGATGAGGTGGGGTTTGGGGGGCCATGACCATGGGTTGGGTTTGGGGGGGCCACCACCCATGGATTGATGGGTTTTGGGGTCTCCGTGGTTGGGGGACATCTTGGAGTGGGGTGGGATGGGTTTGGGATGGGCTGAGGTGGGGTTTTGAGGGGCCACCACCCAAGGATGAGGTGGGTTTTGGGGGGTCACCACCCAAGGATGAGGTGGGGTTTGGGGGGCCATGACCATGGATTGCGTTTGGGGGGCCACCAGCATGGATTGGGGGTTTTGGGGGGGCCACCACCCAAGGATGAGGTGGGGTTTGGGGGGCCATGACCATGGGTTGGGTTTGGGGGGGCCACCACCCATGGATTGATGGGTTTTGGGGTCTCCGTGGTTGGGGGACATCATGGAGTGGGGTGGGATGGGTTTGGGATGGGCTGAGGTGGGGTTTTGAGGGGCCACCACCCAAGGATGAGGTGGGTTTTGGGGGGCCACCACCCAAGGATGAGGTGGGGTTTGGGGGGCCACCACTAGGGACTGGGTTTGGGGGCCACCAACCACAGATTGTGGGTTTTGGGGGGTCACCACCCATGGACTGGGGTTTTGAGGGGCAACCACCCAAGGATGGGGTCAGTTTTGGGGGGCCACCACCATGGATTGAGGGTTTTGGGGGGGTCACCACCCAAGGATGAGGTGGGGTTTGGGGGACCATGACCATGGATTGCGTTTGGGGGGGCCACCACCCATGGATTGATGGGTTTTGGGGTCTCCGTGGTTGGGGGACATCATGGGGTGGGATGGGTTTGGGATGGGCTGAGGTGGGGTTTTGAGGGGCCACCACCCAAGGATGAGGTGGGTTTTGGGGGGCCACCACTAGGGACTGGGGTTTTTGGGGGGCCACCAACCACAGATTGTGGGTTTTGGGGGGTCACCACCCATGGATTGGGGTTTTGAGGGGCAACCACCCAAGGATGGGGTCAGTTTTGGAGGGCCACCACCATGGATTGGGGGTTTTGGGGGGGCCACCACCCAAGGATGAGGTGGGGTTTGGGGGACCATGACCATGGATTGCGTTCGGGGGGCCACCAGCATGGATTGGGGGTTTTGGGGGGGCCACCACCCAAGGATGAGGTGGGGTTTGGGGGGCCATGACCCATGGATTGATGGGTTTTGGGGTCTCTGTGGTTGGGGGACATCTTGGAGTGGGGTGGGATGGGTTTGGGATGGGCTGAGGTGGGGTTTTGGGGGGTCACCACCCAAGGATGAGGTGGGTTTTGGGGGGTCACCACCCATAGATTGGAGGTTTTGGGGGGCCACCACCATGGTCTGGGGGGGCTTGGAGTCTCTGTGCATGGGGGACATCGTGGGGTGGGGCGGGATGGGTTTGGGATGGGCTGAGGTTGGGTTCTGGGGGACTATCTCCATGGACTGGGGGGGGGGGGTTGGTGGGACACCACCCCCAAAGAGGTCCTGGCACCCCAATATCCGTCACCCCCACCCTGGTAGGTACCTCCAAAACTACATCCGGAACCTCTTTGCGGGTGCCTGGGAGCCCCGGGATCTGTCCCCGTTGCCCGTGAAGGTGCCACAGGCCACCGAGGATGAGGTGGGTTTTGGGGGGGTCACACCATGGATGAGGGGGTTTGGGGTGTCCATGGGTGGGGGACATCATGGGGGGGGGGGTGTGGGGTGGGTTTGGGATGGGCTGAGGTGGGGTTTTGGGGGGTCATCACCCATGGACGGGGGGTTTTGGGGGGACACCATCATGGATGGGGGGTTTTGGGGTGTCCATGGGTGGGGGACATCATGGGGGGGGTGTGGGGTGGGTTTGGGATGGGCTGAGGTGGGGTTTTGGGGTTAAATGAGCCAATTTTGGGGCTCAGTGGAACTGGTTTTTAGGACCCAACTGGGCTGGGTTTTGGGGTTAAATGAGCCAATTTTGGGGTTCAGTGGAGCTGGTTTTTGGGCATAAAAGAGCCAATTTTGGGGTCCAACTGGGCTGGGTTTTGGGGTTAAATGAGCCAATTTTGGGGCTCAGCGGAGCTGGTTTTTGGGCATAAATGAGCCAATTTTGGGGCCCAACTGGGCTGGGTTTTAAGGATAAATGAGCCAGTTTTGGGGCTCAGTGGAGCTGGTTTTTAGGACTCAACTGGGCTGGGTTTTGGGGATAAATGAGCCAGTTTTGGGGCTCAGCGGAGCTGATTTTTGGGGATAAATGAGCCAGTTTTGGGGCTCAGCGGAGCTGGTTTTTGGGGCCCACCGCAGCTGGTTTTGGGGCTAATGGAGGGGTTTTTGGGGCCGCAGGTGCAGCGCTGCGTGGAACTGGTGAGCCGGGCCAAGAGGCCACTGGTGTTGGTGGGGAGCCAGGCCATGCTGCCCCCCACCCCGGCCGAGGAGCTGCGGTGAGACCCTGGGGCGGGGGGGGGAACTGGTTTGGGGACGGGGGGAACTGGTTTGGGGACTTTGGTGATGGGAGGGGGGGAACTGGTTTGGAGGGGCAGGGGGGAACTGGTTTGGGGGTGAGGGGAACTGGTTTGATGGAGGGGGGGACTGGTTTGGGGGGACAAGGGGGTCTGGTTTGGGGAGGGGGGACTTTGGGGATGGGGGGGAACTGGTTTGGGAGGTGGAACTGGTTTGGGGACTTCGGGGATGGGAGGGGGGGAACTGGTTTTGGGGGCGGGGGAACTGGTTTGGGGGGACGAGGGGAATCTGGTTTGGGGAGGGGGGAACTGGTTTTGGGGGTGGGGGGAACTGGTTTGATGGAGGGGGGAACTGGTTTGGGGGGACGAGGGGGTCTGGTTTGATGGAGGGGGGAACTGGTTTGGGGACTTTGGTGATGGGAGGGGGGGAACTGGTTTGGAGGGGCAGGGGGGAACTGGTTTTGGGGGTGAGGGGAACTGGTTTTGGGGGTGGGGGGAACTGGTTTGATGGAGGGGGGAACTGGTTTGGGGGGACGAGGGGGTCTGGTTTGATGGAGGGGGGACTGGTTTGGGGACTTTGGGGATTGGGGGGGGGGAACTGGTTTGGGGGGATGAGGGGGTCTGGTTTGGGGGAGGGGGAACTGGTTTGGGGGAGGGGGGAACTGTTTTGGGGACTTTGGTGATGGGAGGGGGGGAACTGGTTTGGGGATGGGGGGGAACTGGTTTGGGGGGATGAGGGAGTCTGGTTTGGGGAGGGGGGAACTGGTTTGGGGGCAGGGGAACTGTTTTGGGGACTTTGGTGATGGGAGGGGGGGAACTGGTTTGGGGATGGGGGGGGAACTGGTTTGGGGATGGGGGGGGAACCGGGTGGAACTGGTTTGGGGACTTTGGGGATGGGAGGGGGGGAACTGGTTTGATGGAGGGGGGGAACTGGTTTGATGGAGGGGGGGGAACTGGTTTGGGGGATGAGGGGGGACTAGTTTGGGGAGGGGGGAACTGGTTTGGGGGAGGGGGGAACTGTTTTGGGGACTTTGGTGATGGGAGGGGGGGAACTGGTTTGGGGATGGGGGGGGGAACTGGTTTGGGGAGGGGGGAACTGGTTTGGGGATGGCTGAACCCGCCTGGGGATGGCGGAACCAGTTTAGGGGGCACTGAAGGGGTTTGGGGACACTTGAGGTGGTTTTGGGGCGGATAAGCCAGTTTGGGGATGGCTGAACTGGTTTGGGGAGAGATCAGCCAGTTTAGGGTCTGGTGAGAGGGTTTGGGGACAGCTGAGCTGGTTTCGGGGCCCAGAACGAGCTGGTTTTGGGGTCAAACTGAGTCAGTTTGGGGCCCTGAATGAGCCGATTTTGGGGCCAAAATAAGCCACTTTGGGACCCCAACCAAGCCAGTTTGGGGCCCTGACTGAACTGGTTTTGGGGCCAAACCGAGCCAGTTTGGGGGCCTGACTGAGCTGGTTTTGGGACCAAACTGAACCAGTTGGGGTCTCCGACTGAGCTGGTTTTGGGGCTAAAATAAGCCATTTTGGGACCCCAACCAAACCAGTTTGGAGGCAAAATGAAGCCAGTTTGGGGCCTTGAACAAGCCAGTTTTTGGGGCTGAAACAAGCCAGTTTGGGGCCCTGACAGAACTGGTTTTGGGGTCAAACGAAGCCAATTTGGGGCCCAGAACGAGCTGGTTTTGGGGCCAAACTGAGGCATTTTGGGTCTCCCAACTGAGCTGGTTTTGGGGGCTGAACTGAGCTGGTTTTGGGGTCAAACGGAGCCAATTTGGGGCCCAGAACGAGCTGGTTTTGGGTCTCCCAACTGAGGCATTTTTGGTCTCCCAACTGAGCTGGTTTTGGGGGCCGAACTGAGCTGGTTTTGGGGTCAAACGAAGCCAATTTGGGGCCCAGAACGAGCTGGTTTTGGGACCAAACTGAACCAGTTGGGGTCTCCGACAGAGCTGGTTTTGGGGCTAAAATAAGCCATTTTGGGACCCCAACCAAACCAGTTTGGAGGCAAAACCAAGCCAGTTTGGGGGCTTGAACAAGCCAGTTTTTGGGGACAAATGGAACCATTTTGGGGCCCTGGCTGAACTGGTTTTGGGGCCGAACCGAGCCAGTTTGGGGGCCTGACTGAGCTGGGTTTTGGGGCCAAACCGAGCCAGTTTGGGGCCCTGACTGAACTGGTTTTGGGGCCAAACCGAGCCAGTTTGGGGGCCTGACTGAGCTGGTTTTGGGACCAAACTGAACCAGTTGGGGTCTCCGACTGAGCTGGTTTTGGGGCTAAAATAAGCCATTTTGGGACTCCAACCAAACCAGTTTGGAGGCAAAACCAAGCCAGTTTGGGGCCCTGACTGAACTGGTTTTGGGGACAAATGGAACCATTTTGGGGCCCTGGCTGAACTGGTTTTGGGGCCCTGACTGAGCCAGTTTTGGGGCCAAAATAAGCCATTTTGGGACCCCAACCAAGCCAGTTTGGGGCCCTGACTGAACTGGTTTTGGGGCCGAACCGAGCCAGTTTGGGGGCCTGAATGAGCTGGTTTTGGGGCCAAACTGAACCAGTTGGGGTCTCCAACTGAGCTGGTTTTGGGGCTAAAATAAGCCATTTTGGGACCCCAACCAAGCCAGTTTGGAGGCAAAATGAAGCCAGTTTGGGGCCTTGAACAAGCCAGTTTTTGGGGCCAAACTGCACCAGTTTGGGGCCCTGACTGAACTGGTTTTGGGGCCGAACCGAGCCAGTTTGGGGGCCTGAATGAGCTGGTTTTGGGGCCAAACTGAACCAGTTGGGGTCTCCAACTGAGCTGGTTTTGGGGCTAAAATAAGCCATTTTGGGACCCCAACCAAGCCAGTTTGGAGGCAAAATGAAGCCAGTTTGGGGCCTTGAACAAGCCAGTTTTTGGGGCCAAACTGCACCAGTTTGGGGCCCTGACTGAACTGGTTTTGGGGCCGAACCGAGCCAGTTTGGGGGCCTGAATGAGCTGGTTTTGGGGCCAAACTGAACCAGTTGGGGTCTCCGACTGAGCTGGTTTTGGGGCTAAAATAAGCCATTTTGGGACCCCAACCAAGCCAGTTTGGAGGCAAAATGAAGCCAGTTTGGGGCCTTGAACAAGCCAGTTAGTTTTTGGGGCCAAAACAAGCCAGTTTGGGGCCCTGACTGAACTGGTTTTGGGGTCAAACGGAGCCAATTTGGGGCCCAGAACGAGCTGGTTTTGGGGCCAAACTGAGGCATTTTGGGTCTCCCAACTGAGCTGGTTTTGGGGGCCGAACTGAGCTGGTTTTGGGGCCAAACTGAGGCATTTTGGGGCCGAACCGAGCCGTTTGGGTGTCCCCCCCTCCCCGCAGGGCGTCGCTGGAGACCCTGGGCGTCCCCTGTTACCTGGGGGGGGCAGCGCGGGGGCTTCTCCCCCCCGACAGCCCCCTCCTCCTGCGCCAGAACCGCCGCGACGCCCTCCGCGACGCCGACCTGGTGCTGCTGGCAGGTACCGGGAATGGGGTGATCGGGGCCGGGGACACACACACACACACACACGACACCCCCGTGTTGTCCCTTGTCCCCCCCAGTTTGTCACACACACACACACACACACACACACACACACACACACCCTTTGTGTCCCCGAAGGCGCCGTCTGTGATTTCCGCCTCTCCTACGGGCGGCTTTTCGGCCGCGGCGCCGCCATCGTGGCCGTCAACCGGGACCGGCAGCAGCTTCTCCGGAATTCCGATGTTTTCTGGAAACCCCGACTCGCCGTTCAAGGTGAGACATTCCCTCCCCCCACCCCCCCCCCAAAAAAAAAAAAAAATTCCCTGCCCTGGAAAGCCCTCCCCCCTCCTCCTCCCCCCCATTCCCGGGTTTTCCTTGCCTGGGGTGTGATGAGTTGGGGGTTCTCGGCAGGTGACGCCGCCTCCTTCGTGGCGCGGGTGGCCGGGAGCCTGCGGGGCTTCGCTTGCCCCCGGGACTGGCTGGAGCGGCTGCGGGAGGCCGAGAGGAAGAAGGAGCAGGCGAATCGGTGAGGGGACGGGGACGGGACGGGATGGGATGGGATAGGAATGGGGACAGGGATGAGGTGGGACGGAGATGGAGACAGGGGCGGGGATGGAGATGGGATGGGGATGGGGAAGGGGATGGGATGGAGATGGGATGGGGAAGGGGATGGGATGGAGATGGGATGGGGAAGGGGATGGGATGGAGATGGGATGGGGTGGGATGACATGGGGACGGGGATGGGGATGGGGACAGGGATGGAGATGGGATGGAGACAGGGATGGGGTGGGATGACATGGGGATGGAGATGGGGACAGGGATGGAGATGGGATGGGGACAGGGATGGGGTGGGATGACATGGGGACGGGGATGGAGATGGGGACAGGGATGGGGTGGGATGGGGACGGGGCAGGGATGGAGATGGAATGGAGATGGATGGGATGGGGATGGATGGGATGGAATGGGATGGGGATGGATGGGATGGAATGGGATGGGGATGGATGGGATGGGGACGGGGTGGGGATGGGATGGATGGGATGGGGACAGGGGCGGGGATGGGGACAGGGATGGAGGTGGGATGGGGACGGGATAGAGATGGGATGGGGACAGGGGCAGGGATGGAATGGGATGGGGATGGATGGGATGGGGACGGGATAGAGATGGGATGGGGACAGGGGCAGGGATGGAATGGGATGGGGACAGGGATGGAGATGGGATGGGGACGGTGTTGGGGATGGAATGGGGATAGGGATGGGGACAGAGATGGAGATGGATGGGGACAAGGATGGGGATAGATGGCATGGAGACAGGGCTGGGGACTGGGACGGGATGGGGACAAGGATGAGGATGGGGACAGGGACAGAGGAGGATGAGGATGTGGACAAGGATGGGGACAGGGACAAGGACGGGGATGGGATGAGGACAGGGATGGGGACAAAGACGGGGACAGCGATGGGGATGAGGACGGGGACAAGGATGATGGGGACAAGGACGGGGATGGGATGGGGACAGGGATGGAGATGAAGAAGGGGACAACGATGGGAACAGGGATGGAGAGGGACGGGGACAGGGATGGGACGGGGACAGGGATGGGGACAAGGATGGGGACAGGATTGGTGACGGATGGGACGGGGACAGGGATGGGGATGGGATGGGACGGGGTCGGGAACAGACACAAAGATGGGGACGGGGACAAGCCCAGGGACAGCCCCGGAGATGGGAACGTGACAACTGAGGGGGGCTGTGGGTGTGTGTCCCCATGTCCCCGTGTGTGTCCCCGTGTCCCCCTCCCTGGCCACCAGGGAGAAGGCGGCCACCCCCACCCCCCAACACCTGAACCCCCTGGAGCTGCTGCAGCGCCTGGACGCCCTCCTGCCCCCCGAGAGCCTCTTGGTGGCCGACGGGGGGGACTTCGTGGCCACCGCCGCCTACATCGTCCGTCCCCGACGTCCCCTGGCCTGGCTGGACCCCGGTAGGGACATCCCCGGGACAGGGGGACAGGGGGAGGTGTCCCCTAAAAGCTGGGAGGGGACACAAACGGGTGACACTTGTCTCCGCAGGACCTTTCGGCACCTTGGGGGTCGGTGGAGGGTTCGCGCTCGGCGCCAAGCTCTGCCGTCCCCACGCTGAGGTACAAAGGGGGGGGGGGGGGGAGGTGACACGCACACGGTGGCCCTCGGGGACAGTGGTGGCCACCGTGCCACCCGCCTGGCCCTCACGGTGTTTGTCACTTCCCCCGCCCCGGTGCCAGGTTTGGGTCCTTTACGGTGACGGCTCGTTGGGCTACAGCTTGATGGAGTTCGACACCTTCGTGAGGCACAAGGTGGGGGGGTGACCAAAAAATGGCGGGGGGGGGGAGGGGGGGGGACAACGGGGGTGTCTTGTCACCACCCCAGGGTGTCACCGGGACGAGGTGGCACCGGCTTTGTCCCCTACAGACGCCCGTCATCGCCGTGGTGGGCAACGACGCCTGCTGGAGCCAGATTTCCCGGGAACAAGTGGCTCTGCTGGGCAGCAACGTGGCCTGTGGCCTGGAGTACCTGGGTGAGCATTGTCCCCAAGGCTTTGTCCCCAAGGTTTGGGGACAGCCGGGTGGCCCCGTGTCACCTTGGGGTGGGTTGAGCCATGCCTGGTGGCATCACGGCACCTTGGGGTCATCAAGTCATGTCTGGTGGCACCATGTCACCTTGGGGTCATCGAACCATGCCTGGTGGCATCACGGCACCTTGGGGTCATCAAGCCATGTCTGGTGGCATCAGATCACCCTTGGGCTCATTGAGCCATGTCTAGTGGCATCATGTCACCCTTGGAAGGATTGAGCCATGTCTGGTGGCATCACGTCACCTTGGGGTCATCAAGCCATGTCTGGTGGCATCAGGTCACCCTTGGGAGGATTGAGCCATGCCTAATGGCATCAAGGCACCTTGAGGTCATCAAGCCATGTCTGGTGGCATCAGGTCACCCTGGGAAGGACTGAACTGTGCCTGGTGGCATCACGACACCTTGGGGTCATCAAGCCATGTCTGGTGGCATCAGGTCAACCTAGGGAGGATTGAACTGTGCCTGGTGGCATCATGTCACCTTGGGGTCATCAAGTCATGTCTGGTGGCATCAGGTCACCTTGGAGTCATCGAGCCATGCCTGGTGGCATCACGACACCTTGGGGTCATCAAGTCATGTCTGGTGGCATCAGGTCACCCTGGGAAGGATTGAACTGTGCCTGGTGGCATCATGACACCTTGAGGTCATCAAGCTATGTCTGGTGGCATCAGGTCACCCTGGGGAGGACTGAGCCATGTCTGGTGGCACCAGGTCCCTCAAGAGCAGGGTGGTAGCATCATGTCACCCAGGATCAGACCACGTCTGGTGGCACCTGGTCACCCTTGGGAGCACCAGGCCATGTCTGGTGGCACCAGGTCCAAGCCACACCTGGTGGCATCATGTCACCCTACACCGAAACCACGCCTGGTGGCCCTGTACCACGCCGTTCCCAGGGAGGTGACAGTGCCACCACCGCTGTCCCCTCCCTCCAGACTACCACGCGGTGGCCGAAGCCCTGGGTGGCAAAGGCTTCCTGGTGGGTCGCCAAGACCGGGACAGGCTGGACGACGTCCTCCGGGCCGCCCAGGACGCTTGTCACCAAGGCCACCCCGTCCTCGTCAACGCCCTCATCGGCAAGACCAACTTCCGGGACGGCTCCATCTCCGTCTAGGGACAAAACGTCCCCAGGATTGTCCCCAAAACTGTCCCTTCCGTGTCCCCAGCCCCGGGGGGGGGGGCAGAGGAAGGGGGTGGCTTTGGGGTGACACCGGTGCCGCGCACCCAACTCGAGGGACCACCTCCTCGTCGTCCCCCTCAATAAAGCAGCACCTTATGTGTCATCCCCACGCCCCCCACCCTGTGCCATCCACGTGGGTGCCACCACCTTGGGGACACCCCAAGTGACATTTTTGGGGGACTGTCACACAGTCACATGTCCCCCCCCCCCCCCCCCCGTATCCCCCCCACCCCAAATTTTGCCATCAACACGACGCACCGAGCCCCGGCGGCGAGTGCAGCTCGTGTCGTTTATTGCTGGTGACGGTGACGAGGCGGTGGCGGGGGGGGGGGAAGGGGGGGGTCAGGCCACCTCGGGGAGGGGGGGGGACACACCTTTATCACCCCCCCCTGGCCCACACACCCCACCCCCCCCTTCCCCGGGTGCTTTAACACTGAGGGGGGGGTGGTGGTGTTTCACATTCAGCTGGTTCCTTTAAGGCTAATACTGAGCGAGGCTGGATTTTGGGGGGGGGAGCAGAATATTTTGGGGGGTGTGTGGGATATTTTGGGGGGGGGGACACCACCCCACACACCCCCCCGTGCTATAATACTGGCAGTGGGTTGATTTTGGGGGTTAAAAAGGGGGGGGGGGGGGTGTTTGGTTGCAGGGTATGTGCCCCCCCCCCCCCCCCAAAAAGCTTGAGTAATAAATAAAAAGCGCTCCCGTACCGGCACGCACCCCCCCCCCCCCAACTTTAAAAAAGCTTGGGGGGGGGGGTGTTAAAAAAATTAGGGGGTGGGGGGACAGGGCGGTGGGGGGGGGGGGTCCTGCTGCTACCCCAGATGGGTTTTGGAAGGGGGGGGGGGGGGCCTGTGTGTTCCCCCCCCCCCCCCAAGCCTGAGCGATGGAGGTCACGGACCCTTGTCAATAGTTCCTAATACTGAGGGGGTTTTTTTCGGGGGGGGGGGGGGAACCGGGGGGGGGGTGTGTGTGTGTGTGAAGGCACTTTAGGGTGAAATTTGGCCTTATATATAAAATAAAAATAAAAAAAGCCGAGCAAGAGGCACCGAGCCCCAAATCCCTCCTTTGCCACCCCCCCAAAAAAAAAAAACACTGGGGGGGGGGAGAAAAGGGGGTTGGGGGCAGTTTGGGGGGGGTCCCCCACCTTACCCAAGGCGGGGGGGGGGTCCATCCTGCTCGGCGCTGTGCAAATCCAGGGCAACGAGGGGCAAGTGCTGCTTGGTTTGGTCGCGATCGCACCAGTGGCGGCACCGGTGTCACCATCGGTGTCACCATCACCGGTGTCACCATCGGTACCGGTGTCACCATCACCGGTGTCACCATCGGTACCGGTGTCAGCATCACCGGTGTCAGCATCGGTACTGGTGTCACCATCACTGGTGTCACCATCGGTACCGGTGTCACCATCACCGGTGTCAGCATCGGTACCAGTGTCGGCATCACCGGTGTCACCATCGGTACCGGTGTCACCATCACCGGTGTCACCATCGGTACTGTTGTTGGCATCACCGGTGTCACCATCGGTACCGGTGTCAGCATCACTGGTGTCACCATCAGTACTGGTGTCAGCATCACTGGTGTCACAACTGGTACTGGTGTCGGCATCACCGGTGTCACCATCAGTACTGGTGTCAGCATCACTGGTGTCACAACTGGTACTGGTGTTGGCGTTGCCATTGACACTGGTGTCGGCATCACTGGTGTCACAACTGGTACTGGTGTCAGCATCGGTGTCGGCATCACCAGCGTCACAACTGGTACTGGTGTCGGCATCACTAGTGTCACCATCGGTACTGGTGTCAGCATCAGTGTCACCATCACTGGTGTCACCATTGGTACTGGTGTCGGCATCACCGGTGTCACCATCGGTACTGGTGTCAGCATCATGGGTGTCACAACTGGCACTGGTGTTGGCATCACCAGTGTCACCACCGTCCCTGGTGTCAGCATCACACCAGTGTCACACCAACACTGGTGCCAGTGTCTCTGGTGTCACACCGGTCCTGGTTCCAGTGTCACTATTGTCCCTGGTGTCAGCATCACCGGTGTGACACCAACACTGGTGTCAGCCTCACCAGTGTCACACTGGTCTCGGTTCCAGCCTCACCAGTGTCACCATTGTCCCTGGTGTCAGCATCTCCGGTGTCACCATCGTCCGAGGTGTCAGCGTCACTGGTGTCACACCAACACTGGTGTCAGCCTCACCGGAGTCACACCGGTCCCAGTTCCGGTGTCACCATTGTCCCCAGTGCCAGCGTCTCCGGTGTCACCATCGTCCGAGGTGTCAGCATCACCGGTGTCACCATCGTCCCCGGTGTCACACCAACCCCGGTGTCAGCCTCACCGGTGTCACAGCGGTCCCGGTTCCAGTGTCACCATTGTCCCCGGTGTCAGCATCACCGGTGTCACACCAACACCAGTGCCAGCGTTTCCGGTGTCACTACCGGCTCCGGTTCCGGCCTCGCGGTTGTCACCCGGGCGCGGTGTCCCCTCCGGCGGTGCTCACAGGCAGACGTTGATCTGCTTGGCCAGCTCCCGCTCCAGGTCCAGGATGAGGGCGTCGAAGTCCTTCAGGTTGAGGGGGGGGCCAAAGGCCGCCTCCCCCTCTTCACCCAGCCCAAAATCGGCCACCAAGAGGGTCTGTTGGCCCGGTGGCCGCCGCGGTGGCCCCCCCGTCTCACCGGTGGCCCCCTGGGCGGCGCCGGTCGGGCCGGGTAGCAGGAGGAACTGGTGGTCGCAGACGCTCCAGTCGCCGGCGTAGCGGTTACTGGGGGGGCTCTCGGGCCCCCGGGGCCGGGGCCGGGCCACCACCGAGCTCTCCAGCAGGTCCAGGCGCAGCGGGGGCCCCCGGGGCTGCTGGGGGCAACTGGGATGGGCCCCCTCCCCGAGCTGGGGGGCCAGAGCCGGGCGGGGGGCTGCAGAGAGAGAGGAAAAATGGGGGGGGGTGTCACCAGGAGGTTTGGGGGTGGGGGGAAATGGGGGGGCACAGAGGTTTTGGTGGGAATGGGGAATCCCAGTTCCGTTGAGGGAATGGGGAATCCCAGTTCAGCTACTGGGGGCAACTGGGATGGGCCCCCTCCCCGAGATGGGACAGCCAGGGCTGAGGGGGGGCTGCAGAGAGAGAGGAAAAATGGGGGGGGGGTCACCAGGAGGTTTGGGGGGGAGGGAAATGGGGGGGCACAGAGGTTTTGGTGGGAATGGGGAATCCCAGTTCAGCTACTGGGGGCAACTGGGATGGGCCCCCTCCCCGAGATGGGACAGCCAGGGCTGAGGGGGGGCTGCAGAGAGAGAGGAAAAATGGGGGGGGGGGTCACCAGGAGGTTTGGGGGGGAAGAAAATGAGGGGGCACAGAGGTTTTGGTGGGAATGGGGAATCCCAGTTCCGTTGGTGGGAATGGGGAATCCCAGTTCAGCTGCTGGGAATGGGAGGGGCCCCTTACTGGAGATGGGGGGGGCACAAAGGTTTTGGGGTCACAGACCCCTTTTAGGGCTGGGGGGGGGGCCCCAAGAACCACCACATGGGGGTCACAGACCCCTTTTAGGGCTGGGGGGGCCCCCAAGAGGAGTCACATGGGGGTCACGGATCCCTTTTAGGGCTGGGGGGGGGCCCAAGAGGAGCCACATGGGGGTCACAGACCCCTTTTAGGGCTGGGGGGGGGCCCAAGAGGAGTCACATGGGGGTCATGGATCCCTTTTAGGGCTGGGGGGGGCCCCCCAAGAGGAGTCACATGGGGGTCACGGATCCCTTTTAGGGCTGGGGGGGCCCTAGAGCCACCACATGGGGGTCACAGACCCCTTTTAGGGCTGGGGGGGCCCCCAAGAGGAGCCACATGGGGCTCACAGACCCCTTTTAGGGCTGGGGGCCCCCCAAGAACCACCACATGGGGGTCACAGACCCCTTTTAGGGCTGGGGGGGGGCCCCCAAGAGGAGTCACATGGGGGTCACAGACCCCTTTTAAGGCTGGGGGGGGGGTCTCCAAATGCCACCACATGGGGGTCACGGATCCCTTTTAGGGCTGGTGGGGTCCCCAAGAGCCACCACATGGGGGTCACAGACCCCTTTTAGGGCTGGGGGGGCCCCAAGAGGAGCCACATGGGGGTCACAGACCCCTTTTAGGGCTGGGGGGGGCCCCAAACACAACCACATGGGGGTCACGGATCCCTTTTAGGGCTGGGGGGGGGGCCCCGAATGCCACCCATGGGGGTCACAGACCCCTTTTAGGGCTGGGGGGGGGCCCCAAACACAACCACATGGGGGTCACGGATCCCTTTTAGGGCTGGGGGGGGGCCCCGAATGCCACCACATGGGGGTCACAGACCCCTTTTAGGGCTGGGGGGGCCCCCAAGAGGAGCCACATGGGGGTCACAGACTCCTTTTAGGGCTGGGGGGGCCCCAAGAGGAGCCACATGGGGGTCACAGACCCCTTTTAGGGCTGGGGGAGCCCCCAAGAGGAGCCACATGGGGGTCACAGACTCCTTTTAGGGCTGGGGGGGGGCCCCCAAGAGGAGCCACATGGGGGTCACAGACCCCTTTTAGGGCTGGGGGGGGGGGCCCCAAGAGCCACCACATGGGGGTCACAGACCCCTTTTAGGGCTGGGGGAGGGCCCCGAATGCCACCACATGGGGGTCACAGACCCCTTTTAGGGCTGGGGGGGGCCCCCAAGAGGAGCCACATGGGGGTCACAGACCCCTTTTAGGGCTGGGGGGGCCCCCAAGAGGAGCCACATGGGGGGGTCACGGATGCCTGGAACACCTCCTGGGGACGGTGGCACTTGCCGGGGGGGGGGGTAGGGTCGCCGACCCCTAGAGCAGCTTCCACCAGCTGGGGCAATGAGCCCCCCCCCCCCCCAAATTTGGGGGGAGAAGGGTGGGGGGGGAGGCTGTCGTGAGTGTGTGTGTGTGTGTCCCCCCCACCCCTCCCCAAAACCCCCCCCCCCCCCACTCACCCGGCCAGGCCTGGAGCAGGTAATGGAGCACCTCGATGTGCCTCTTGAAGTCCACGGCGCTGGCGATGTCATGGCAGCGGGAGTAGCCACGGGTGGTCCCGGCGGTGGCCCCGGTGGTGGTGGTGGTGGTGGTGGCGGCGGCCCCACCAGTAAGACCAGTAAAACCAGTAAGAGCGGGGCGGGGCTCCTGGCTCTGAGTGAGGAGGACGGGGCCGAAGCAGACGGCGATGTTCTGGGCGTTCATTCGGTTGAAGGAGTGGAAAGAGGCCACCAGGCTCAGGTGGTCCAGTAGCCGCCTCAGGGTGGCCTGTGAAGTAGTGTGGGGGGGGGACACAAAGTGGCCTCAATGGGGATGCCACCCCCTTGTCACAAACACCCCCTCCCCCCCTAAAAAAAAGGGGGGGGGGGGGTGGTGGTGGTGTTGTCCCCAAGGCGGGTTGGGAGTCAGGGCTGGAGGTGGGAATAAAGGGGGGATATCGGAGGGATGGGACACCCCCACCTCCCCACCCCACCCCCCCCCACCCCCAAAAAAACATGGAGGGGGGGGGTCATGGAGACGGAGCACCCCCCCCTTTTTGGGTGCTGCCCCCCCCCCCTCCTTTTTGGTGCTCAGCGCCCCATTTTCAGCACTGGGTACCCCATTTTCGGCGCTGGGTAACCCCATTTTCATGCCGAGCCCCCCTGCCCCCTCCCCCCTTTTTGGTGCTGGGCCCCCCTTTTTACTGCTGGGTGCCCCCTCTTTCATGCTGGCCCCCCCTGTTTTTGCTGCTGCCCCCCCCCTTTTTCATGCTGGGCACGCCCCTTTTTGATGCTGGGCCCCCCCTTTTTGGTGCTGGGCCCCCCCTTTTTCATGCTGGGCCCCCCCCCTTTTTGATGCTGGGCACCCCCCTTTTTGGTGCTGGGCCCCCCCTTTTTCATGCTGGGCACCCCCCTTTTTGATGCTGGGCCCCCCCTTTTTGGTGCTGGCCCCCCCCTTTTTCGTGCTGGGCTCCCCCCTTTTTCATGCTGGGCCCCCCTTTTTGGTGCTGGGTACCCCTTTTTCGTGCTGGGCCCCCCCTTTTTGCTGCCAAGTACCCCTTTTTGATGCTGCCCCCCCCCTTTTTGCTGCTGAGTACCCCTTTTTCATGCTGAGTACCCCCTTTTAATTCTGCCCCCCCCTTTTTGCTGCTGAGTACCCCTTTTTCATGCTGAGTACCCCCCTTTTCATTCTGCCCCCCCCCCCTTTTTGATGCTGAGTACCCCTTTTTTTGTGCTGACCCCCCCCACTTTTTTACTGCTGGGCACCCCCTTTTTGCTGCTGGGTTCCCCTTTTTCGGCACTGGGCACCCCTTTTTCATGTGGCCCCCCCCCTTCCCC
>NW_027415619.1:0-107012 GCF_964106895.1 Numenius arquata
AGTTTCCCTAAGCGCCCGCAGAGGTCTGAAGGGGCCCGTACTGTTCCGTAAGGATCCATAGGGCTCCCTAGAGCTTCGTAGGTTCCCTAGAGGCCTGTAGAGTACCGCAGGAGCCAGTAGTGTTCTGTAGGGCGCCGTAAGGTTCCTTCCATAGGGGCTGGCAGTGTTCCGTAGGGTCCTCTAGGTTTGAGTAAGTGCCCGCAGGAGTCTGTAGGAATCCGTGGGATTCTATAAGGTTCTGGAGGGTTCTGCAGGGTTCCGTAGGGGCCCGTAGAGTTCCGTAGTGGCTGGTAAAGTTCCCTAGGGCCCTGTACCGTTCCGTAAGTGCCTGCAAGGCTCTTTAGGCTTCCGTAGGGGCTGGTAGGGTTCCATAAAGTTCCGTGGGTTCCTGCAGAGTTCTGCAAGTGCCCGCAAGGGCCTGTAGGGGCCCACAGTGTTTCTGTCAGGTTCCGTAGAGTTCCGTAGGGGCCATAGTCTTCCGTAGCGGCTGGTAGTATTCCGTAGGGGTCTGTAGGGTTCCGTAGGCACCTGCAGTGTTCTGTAGGAGCCCATAGGGTTTTCGTGAGGTTTCGTTGTGTTGCTAAGGGTCTTGTAGAGTGCTGTCGGGTCCTGGAGTATTCTGTAGGGTTCCAGAGGGGCTCGTAGGGTTCCGTCGAAATCTGTAGGCTTCCCTAGGGGCCCGTGGAGTCCCGTAGATTTCCGTAGGGGCCTGTAGGGTTGTGTAAGTGCCCGCAGGGGTTGGTAGGAGCTTGTAGGGTGCCATATGTTTCCAGAGGGTTGTGTAGGGTTCCGTAGGGGCCTGTGGTGTTCCCTAGGGGCCTGTAGAGTCTCGTACAGTTCCGTAGGGGCCTGTAGTGTTCCCTAGGGGCCTGTAGAGTCTCGTACAGTTCCGTAGGGTCCTGTAGGTTTCCATAAGCGCCCGCAGAGGTCTGAAGGGGCCCGTACTGTTCCGTAAGGATCCATAGGGCTCTGTAGAGCTTCGTAGGTTCCCTAGAGGCCTGTAGAGTACCGCAGGAGCCAGTAGTGTTCTGTAGGGCCCCGTAGGGTTCCTTCCATAGGGGCTGGCAGTGTTCCGTAGGGTCCTCTAGGGTTGAGTAAGTGCCCGCAGGAGTGTGTAGGAATCCGTGGGATTCTGTAAGGTTCTGGAGGGTTCTGCAGGGTTCCGTAGGGGCCCGTAGAGTTCCGTAGTGGCTGGTAAAGTTCCGTAGGGCCCTGTACCGTTCCGTAAGTGCCTGCAAGGGTCTTTAGGCTTCCGTAGGGGCTGGTAGGGTTCCATAAAGTTCCGCGGGTTCCTGCAGAGTTCTGCAAGTGCCCGCAAGGGCCTGTAGGGGCCCACAGTGTTTCTGTCAGGTTCCGTAGAGTTCCGTAGGGGCCATAGGCTTCCGTAGCGGCTGTTAGTATTCCGTAGGGGTCTGTAGGGTTTCGTAGGGGTCTGTAGGGTTCCGTAGGCGCCTGCAGTGTTCTGCAGGAGCCCCGTAGGGTTTTCGTGAGGTTCCGTTGTGTTGCTAAGGGTCTTGTAGAGTGCTGTCGGGTCCTGGAGTATTCTGTAGGGTTCCAAAGGGGCTCGTAGGGTTCCGTCGAAATCTGTAGGCTTCCCTAGGGGCCCGTGGAGTCCCGTAGATTTCCGTAGGGGCCTGTAGGGTTATGTAAGTGCCCGCAGGGGTTGGTAGGAGCTTGTAGGGTGCCATAAGTTTCCAGAGGGTTGTGTAGGGTTCCGTAGGGGCCTGTGGTGTTCCCTAGGGGCCTGTAGAGTCTCGTACAGGTCCGTAGGGTCCTGTAAGTTTCCCTAAGCGCCCGCAGAGGTCTGAAGGGGCCCGTTCTGTTCCGTAAGGATCCATAGGGCTCCGTAGAGCTTCGTAGGTTCCCTAGAGGCCTGTAGAGTACCGCAGGAGCCAGTAGTGTTCTGTAGGGCCCCGTAGGGTTCCTTCCATAGGGGCTGGCAGTGTTCCGTAGGGTCCTCTAGGGTTGAGTAAGTGCCCGCAGGAGTCTGTAGGAATCCGTGGGATTCTGTAAGGTTCTGGAGGGCTCTGCAGGGTTGCGTAGGGGCCCGTAGAGTTCCGTAGTGGCTGGTAAAGTTCCCTAGGGCCCTGTACCGTTCCGTAACTGCCTGCAAGGGTCTTTAGGCTTCCGTAGGGGCTGGTCGGGTTCCATAAAGTTCCGCGGGTTCCTGCAGAGTTCTGCAAGTGCCCGCAAGGGCCTGTAGGGGCCCACAGTGTTTCTGTCAGGTTCCGTAGAGTTCCGTAGGGGCCATAGGCTTCCGTAGCGGCTGGTATTATTCCGTAGGGGTCTGTAGGGTTCCGTAGGCACCAGCAGTGTTCTGTAGGAGCCCATAGAGTTTTCGTGAGGCTCCGTTGTGTTGCTAAGGGTCTTGTAGAGTGCTGTCGGGTCCTGGAGTATTCTGTAGGGTTCCAAAGGGGCTCGTAGGGTTCCGTCGAAATCTGTAGGCTTCCCTAGGGGCCCGTGGAGTCCCGTAGATTTCCGTAGGGGCCTGTAGGGTTGTGTAAGTGCCCGCAGGGGTTGGTAGGAGCTTGTAGGGTGCCATAAGTTTCCAGAGGGTTGTGTAGGGTTCCGTAGGGGCCTGTGGTGTTCCCTAGGGGACTGTAGAGTCTCGTACAGTTCTGTAGGGGCCTGTGGTGTTCCCTAGGGGCCTGTAGAGTCTCGTACAGTTCCGTAGGGTCCTGTAGGTTTCCATAAGCGCCCGCAGAGGTCTGAAGGGGCCCGTACTGTTCCGTAAGGATCCATAGGGTTCCGTAGAGCTTTGTAGGTTCCCTAGAGGCCTGTAGAGTACCGCAGGAGCCAGTAGTCTTCTGTAGGGGCCCGTAGGGTTCCTTCCATAGGGGCTGGCAGTGTTCTGTAGGGGCGTGTAGGGTTGTGTAAGTGCCAGCAGAAGTCTGTAGGAGTCTGTGGGATTCTGTAAGGTTCCGGAGGGTTCTGCAGGGTTCCGTAGGGGCCCGTAGAGTTCCGTAGTGGCTGGTAAAGTTCCGTAGGGCCCTGTGGGGTTCTGTATGGACCTGTAGGGTTCCGTAGGGGCCTGCAGGGTTCTGTAAGTGCCCGCAGGTGTCTGTAGGGTTCTGTAGGGGTCTGTAGGGTTCCGTAGGCACCTGCAGTGTTCTGTAGGAGCCCATAGGGTTTTCGTGAGGCTCCGTTGTGTTGCTAAGGGTCTTGTAGAGTGCTGTCGGGTCCTGGAGTATTCTGTAGGGTTCCAGAGGGGCTCGTAGGGTTCCATCGAAATCTGTAGGCTTCCCTAGGGGCGCGTAGAGTCCTGTACATTTCCGTAGGGGCCTGTAGGGTTGTGTAAGTGCCCGCAGGGGTTGGTAGGAGCTTGTTGGGTTCCATAAGTTTCCAGAGGGTTGTGTAGGGTTCCGTAGGGGCCTGTGGTGTTCCCTAGGGGCCTGTAGAGTCTTGTACGGTTCCGTAGGGGCCTGTGGTGTTCCCTAGGGGCCTGTAGAGTCTCGTACAGTTCCGTAGGGTCCTGTAGGTTTCCATAAGCGCCCGCAGAGGTCTGAAGGGACCCGTACTGTTCCGTAAGGATCCATAGGGCTCCCTAGAGCTTCGTAGGTTCCCTAGAGGCCTGTAGAGTACCGCAGGAGCCAGTAGTGTTCTGTAGGGGCCCGTAAGGTTCCTTCCATAGGGGCTGGCAGTGTTCCGTAGGGTCCTCTCGGGTTGAGTAAGTGCCCGCAGGAGTCTGTAGGAGTCTGTGGGATTCTGTAAGGTTCCGGAGGGTTCTGCTGGGTTCCGTAGGGGCTCATAGAGTTCCGTAGTGGCTGGTAAAGTTCCCTAGGGCCCTGTACCGTTCCGTAACTGCCTGCAAGGGTCTTTAGGCTTCCGTAGGGGCTGGTAGGGTTCCATAAAGTTCCGCGGGTTCCTGCAGAGTTCTGCAAGTGCCCGCAAGGGCCTGTAGGGGCCCACAGTGTTTCTGTCAGGTTCCGTAGAGTTCCGTAGGGGCCATAGGCTTCCGTAGCGGCTGTTAGTATTCCGTAGGGGTCTGTAGGGTTTCGTAGGGGTCTGTAGGGTTCCGTAGGCGCCTGCAGTGTTCTGCAGGAGCCCCGTAGGGTTTTCGTGAGGTTCCGTTGTGTTGCTAAGGGTCTTGTAGAGTGCTGTCGGGTCCTGGAGTATTCTGTAGGGTTCCAAAGGGGCTCGTAGGGTTCCGTCGAAATCTGTAGGCTTCCCTAGGGGCCCGTGGAGTCCCGTAGATTTCCGCAGGGGCCTGTAGGGTTATGTAAGTGCCCGCAGGGGTTGGTAGGAGCTTGTTGGGTTCCCTATGTTTCCAGAGGGTTGTGTAGGGTTCCGTAGGGGCCTGTGGTGTTCCCTAGGGGTCTGTAGAGTCTCGTACGGTTCCGTAGGGGCCTGTGGTGTTCCCTAGGGGCCTGTAGAGTCTCGTACAGTTCCGTAGGGTCCTGTAGGTTTCCATAAGCGCCCGCAGAGGTCTGAAGGGGCCCGTACTGTTCCGTAAGGATCCATAGGGCTCTGTAGAGCTTCGTAGGTTCCCTAGAGGCCTGTAGAGTACCGCAGGAGCCAGTAGTGTTCTGTAGGGGCCCGTAAGGTTCCTTCCATAGGGGCTGGCAGTGTTCCGTAGGGTCCTCTCGGGTTGAGTAAGTGCCCGCAGGAGTCTGTAGGAGTCTGTAGGATTCTGTAAGGTTCCGGAGGGTTCTGCTGGGTTCCGTAGGGGCTCATAGAGTTCCGTAGTGGCTGGTAAAGTTCCCTAGGGCCCTGTACCGTTCCGTAACTGCCTGCAAGGGTCTTTAGGCTTCCGTAGGGGCTGGTAGGGTTCCATAAAGTTCCGCGGGTTCCTGCAGAGTTCTGCAAGTGCCCGCAAGGGCCTGTAGGGGCCCACAGTGTTTCTGTCAGGTTCCGTAGAGTTCCGTAGGTGCCATAGGCTTCCGTAGCGGCTGTTAGTATTCCGTAGGGGTCTGTAGGGTTTCGTAGGGGTCTGTAGGGTTCCGTAGGCGCTTGCAGTGTTCTGCAGGAGCCCCGTAGGGTTTTCGTGAGGTTCCGTTGTGTTGCTAAGGGTCTTGTAGAGTGCTGTCGGGTCCTGGAGTATTCTGTAGGGTTCCAGAGGGGCTCGTAGGGTTCCGTCGAAATCTGTAGGCTTCCCTAGGGGCCCGTGGAGTCCCGTAGATTTCCGTAGGGGCCTGTAGGGTTGAGTAAGTGCCCGCAGGGGTTGGTAGGAGCTTGTAGGGTGCCATAAGTTTCCAGAGGGTTGTGTAGGGTTCCGTAGGGGCCTGTGGTGTTCCCTAGGGGCCTGTAGAGTCTCGTACAGTTCCGTAGGGTCCTGTAAGTTTCCCTAAGCGCCCGCAGAGGTCTGAAGGGGCCCGTACTGTTCCGTAAGGATCCATAGGGCTCCCTAGAGCTTCGTAGGTTCCCTAGAGGCCTGTAGAGTACCGCAGGAGCCAGTAGTGTTCTGTAGGGCGCCGTAAGGTTCCTTCCATAGGGGCTGGCAGTGTTCCGTAGGGTCCTCTAGGTTTGAGTAAGTGCCCGCAGGAGTCTGTAGGAATCCGTGGGATTCTATAAGGTTCTGGAGGGTTCTGCAGGGTTCCGTAGGGGCCCGTAGAGTTCCGTAGTGGCTGGTAAAGTTCCGTAGGGCCCTGTACCGTTCCGTAAGTGCCTGCAAGGCTCTTTAGGCTTCCGTAGGGGCTGGTAGGGTTCCATAAAGTTCCGTGGGTTCCTGCAGAGTTCTGCAAGTGCCCGCAAGGGCCTGTAGGGGCCCACAGTGTTTCTGTCAGGTTCCGTAGAGTTGCGTAGGGGCCATAGTCTTCCGTAGCGGCTGGTAGTATTCCGTAGGGGTCTGTAGGGTTCCGTAGGCACCTGCAGTGTTCTGTAGGAGCCCATAGGGTTTTCGTGAGGTTTCGTTGTGTTGCTAAGGGTCTTGTAGAGTGCTGTCGGGTCCTGGAGTATTCTGTAGGGTTCCAGAGGGGCTCGTAGGGTTCCGTCGAAATCTGTAGGCTTCCCTAGGGGCCCGTGGAGTCCCGTAGATTTCCGTAGGGGCCTGTAGGGTTGTGTAAGTGCCCGCAGGGGTTGGTAGGAGCTTGTAGGGTGCCATATGTTTCCAGAGGGTTGTGTAGGGTTCCGTAGGGGCCTGTGGTGTTCCCTAGGGGCCTGTAGAGTCTCGTACAGTTCCGTAGGGGCCTGTAGTGTTCCCTATGGGCCTGTAGAGTCTCGTACAGTTCTGTAGCGTCCTGTAGGTTTCCATAAGCTCCCGCAGAGGTCTGAAGGGGCCCGTACTGTTCCGTAAGGATCCATAGGGCTCCGTAGAGCTTCGTAGGTTCCCTAGAGGCCTGTAGAGTACCGCAGGAGCCAGTAGTGTTCTGTAGGGCCCCGTAGGGTTCCTTCCATAGGGGCTGGCAGTGTTCCGTAGGGTCCTCTAGGGTTGAGTAAGTGCCCGCAGGAGTGTGTAGGAATCCGTGGGATTCTGTAAGGTTCTGGAGGGTTCTGCAGGGTTCCGTAGGGGCCCGTAGAGTTCCGTAGTGGCTGGTAAAGTTCCGTAGGGCCCTGTACCGTTCCGTAAGTGCCTGCAAGGGTCTTTAGGCTTCCGTAGGGGCTGGTAGGGTTCCATAAAGTTCCGCGGGTTCCTGCAGAGTTCTGCAAGTGCCCGCAAGGGCCTGTAGGGGCCCACAGTGTTTCTGTCAGGTTCCGTAGAGTTCCGTAGGGGCCATAGGCTTCCGTAGCGGCTGTTAGTATTCCGTAGGGGTCTGTAGGGTTTCGTAGGGGTCTGTAGGGTTCCGTAGGCGCCTGCAGTGTTCTGCAGGAGCCCCGTAGGGTTTTCGTGAGGTTCCGTTGTGTTGCTAAGGGTCTTGTAGAGTGCTGTCGGGTCCTGGAGTATTCTGTAGGGTTCCAGAGGGGCTCGTAGGGTTCCGTCGAAATCTGTAGGCTTCCCTAGGGGCCCGTGGAGTCCCGTAGATTTCCGTAGGGGCCTGTAGGGTTATGTAAGTGCCCGCAGGGGTTGGTAGGAGCTTGTAGGGTGCCATAAGTTTCCAGAGGGTTGTGTAGGGTTCCGTAGGGGCCTGTGGTGTTCCCTAGGGGCCTGTAGAGTCTCGTACAGTTCCGTAGGGTCCTGTAAGTTTCCCTAAGCGCCCGCAGAGGTCTGAAGGGGCCCGTTCTGTTCCGTAAGGATCCATAGGGCTCCGTAGAGCTTCGTAGGTTCCCTAGAGGCCTGTAGAGTACCGCAGGAGCCAGTAGTGTTCTGTAGGGGCCCGTAGGGTTCCTTCCATAGGGGCTGGCAGTGTTCCGTAGGGTCCTCTAGGGTTGAGTAAGTGCCCGCAGGAGTCTGTAGGAATCCGTGGGATTCTATAAGGTTCTGGAGGGTTCTGCAGGGTTCTGCAGGGTTCCGTAGGGGCCCGTAGAGTTCCGTAGTGGCTGGTAAAGTTCCCTAGGGCCCTGTACCGTTCCGTAACTGCCTGCAAGGCTCTTTAGGCTTCCGTAGGGGCTGGTAGGGTTCCATAAAGTTCCGCGGGTTCCTGCAGAGTTCTGCAAGTGCCCGCAAGGGCCTGTAGGGGCCCACAGTGTTTCTGTCAGGTTCCGTAGAGTTCCGTAGGGGCCATAGTCTTCCGTAGCGGCTGGTAGTATTCCGTAGGGGTCTGTAGGGTTCCGTAGGCACCTGCAGTGTTCTGTAGGAGCCCATAGGGTTTTCGTGAGGTTTCGTTGTGTTGCTAAGGGTCTTGTAGAGTGCTGTCGGGTCCTGGAGTATTCTGTAGGGTTCCCGAGGGGCTCGTAGGGTTCCGTCGAAATCTGTAGGCTTCCCTAGGGGCCCGTGGAGTCCCGTAGATTTCCGTAGGGGCCTGTAGGGTTGTGTAAGTGCCCGCAGGGGTTGGTAGGAGCTTGTAGGGTGCCATATGTTTCCAGAGGGTTGTGTAGGGTTCCGTAGGGGCCTGTGGTGTTCCCTAGGTGCCTGTAGAGTCTCGTACAGTTCCGTAGGGGCCTGTAGTGTTCCCTATGGGCCTGTAGAGTCTCGTACAGTTCCGTAGGGTCCTGTAGGTTTCCATAAGCGCCCGCAGAGGTCTGAAGGGGCCCGTACTGTTCCGTAAGGATCCATAGGGCTCCGTAGAGCTTCGTAGGTTCCCTAGAGGCCTGTAGAGTACCGCAGGAGCCAGTAGTGTTCTGTAGGGCCCCGTAGGGTTCCTTCCATAGGGGCTGGCAGTGTTCCGTAGGGTCCTCTAGGGTTGAGTAAGTGCCCGCAGGAGTGTGTAGGAATCCGTGGGATTCTGTAAGGTTCTGGAGGGTTCTGCAGGGTTCCGTAGGGGCCCGTAGAGTTCCGTAGTGGCTGGTAAAGTTCCGTAGGGCCCTGTACCGTTCCGTAAGTGCCTGCAAGGGTCTTTAGGCTTCCGTAGGGGCTGGTAGGGTTCCATAAAGTTCCGCGGGTTCCTGCAGAGTTCTGCAAGTGCCCGCAAGGGCCTGTAGGGGCCCACAGTGTTTCTGTCAGGTTCCGTAGAGTTCCGTAGGGGCCATAGTCTTCCGTAGCGGCTGGTAGTATTCCGTAGGGGTCTGTAGGGTTCCGTAGGCGCCTGCAGTGTTCTGCAGGAGCCCCGTAGGGTTTTCGTGAGGTTCCGTTGTGTTGCTAAGGGTCTTGTAGAGTGCTGTCGGGTCCTGGAGTATTCTGTAGGGTTCCAGAGGGGCTCGTAGGGTTCCGTCGAAATCTGTAGGCTTCCCTAGGGGCCCGTGGAGTCCCGTAGATTTCCGTAGGGGCCTGTAGGGTTATGTAAGTGCCCGCAGGGGTTGGTAGGAGCTTGTAGGGTGCCATAAGTTTCCAGAGGGTTGTGTAGGGTTCCGTAGGGGCCTGTGGTGTTCCCTAGGGGCCTGTAGAGTCTCGTACATTTCCGTAGGGTCCTGTAGGTTTCCATAAGCGCCCGCAGAGGTCTGAAGGGGCCCGTTCTGTTCCGTAAGGATCCATAGGGCTCCGTAGAGCTTCGTAGGTTCCCTAGAGGCCTGTAGAGTACCGCAGGAGCCAGTAGTGTTCTGTAGGGGCCCGTAGGGTTCCTTCCATAGGGGCTGGCAGTGTTCCGTAGGGTCCTCTAGGGTTGAGTAAGTGCCCGCAGGAGTCTGTAGGAATCCGTGGGATTCTGTAAGGTTCTGGAGGGCTCTGCAGGGTTGCGTAGGGGCCCGTAGAGTTCCGTATTGGCTGGTAAAGTTCCCTAGGGCCCTGTACCGTTCCGTAAGTGCCTGCAAGGGTCTTTAGGCTTCCGTAGGGGCTGGTAGGGTTCCATAAAGTTCCGCGGGTTCCTGCAGAGTTCTGCAAGTGCCCGCAAGGGCCTGTAGGGGCCCACAGTGTTTCTGCCAGGTTCCGTAGAGTTCCGTAGGGGCCATATTTTTCTGTAGTGGCTGGTAGTATTCCGTAGGGGTCTCTAGGGTTCCGTAGGCACCAGCAGTGTTCTGTAGGAGCCCATAGAGTTTTCGTGAGGCTCCGTTGTGTTGCTAAGGGTCTTGTAGAGTGCTGTCGGGTCCTGGAGTATTCTGTAGGGTTCCCGAGGGGCTCGTAGGGTTCCGTCGAAATCTGTAGGCTTCCCTAGGGGCCCGTGGAGTCCCGTAGATTTCCGTAGGGACCTGTAGGGTTGTGTAAGTGCCCGCAGGGGTTGGTAGGAGCTTGTAGGGTGCCATAAGTTTCCAGAGGGTTGTGTAGGGTTCCGTAGGGGCCTGTGGTGTTCCCTAGGGGACTGTAGAGTCTCGTACAGTTCTGTAGGGGCCTGTGGTGTTCCCTAGGGGCCTGTAGAGTCTCGTACAGTTCCGTAGGGTCCTGTAGGTTTCCATAAGCGCCCGCAGAGGTCTGAAGGGGCCCGTACTGTTCCGTAAGGATCCATAGGGTTCCGTAGAGCTTCGTAGGTTCCCTAGAGGCCTGTAGAGTACCGCAGGAGCCAGTAGTGTTCTGTAGGGGCCCGTAGGGTTCCTTCCATAGGGGCTGGCAGTGTTCTGTAGGGGCGTGTAGGGTTGTGTAAGTGCCAGCAGAAGTCTGTAGGAGTCTGTGGGATTCTGTAAGGTTCCGGAGGGTTCTGCAGGGTTCCGTAGGGGCCCGTAGAGTTCCGTAGTGGCTGGTAAAGTTCCGTAGGGCCCTGTGGGGTTCTGTATGGACCTGTAGGGTTCCGTAGGGGCCTGCAGGGTTCTGTAAGTGCCCGCAGGTGTCTGTAGGGTTCTGTAGGGGTCTGTAGGGTTCCGTAGGCACCTGCAGTGTTCTGTAGGAGCCCATAGGGTTTTCGTGAGGTTCCGTTGTGTTGCTAAGGGTCTTGTAGAGTGCTGTCGGGTCCTGGAGTATTCTGTAGGGTTCCAGAGGGGCTCGTAGGGTTCCATCGAAATCTGTAGGCTTCCCTAGGGGCGCGTAGAGTCCTGTACATTTCCGTAGGGGCCTGTAGGGTTGTGTAAGTGCCCGCAGGGGTTGGTAGGAGCTTGTTGGGTTCCCTAAGTTTCCAGAGGGTTGTGTAGGGTTCCGTAGGGGCCTGTGGTGTTCCCTAGGGGCCTGTAGAGTCTCGTACGGTTCCGTAGGGGCCTGTAGTGTTCCCTATGGGCCTGTAGAGTCTCGTACAGTTCCGTAGGGTCCTGTAGGTTTCCATAAGCGCCCGCAGAGGTCTGAAGGGGCCCGTCCTGTTCCGTAAGGATCCATAGGGTTCCGTAGAGCTTCATAGGTTCCCTAGAGGCCTGTAGAGTACCGCAGGAGCCAGTAGTGTTCTGTAGGGCCCCGTAGGGTTCCTTCCATAGGGGCTGGCAGTGTTCCGTAGGGTCCTCTAGGGTTGAGTAAGTGCCCGCAGGAGTCTGTAGGAATCCGTGGGATTCTGTAAGGTTCTGGAGGGTTCTGCCGGGTTCCATAGGGGCCCGTAGAGTTCCGTAGTGGCTGGTAAAGTTCCGTAGGGCCCTGTACCATTCCGTAACTGCCTGCAGGGGTCTTTAGGCTTCCGTAGGGGCTGGTAGGGTTCCATAAAATTCCGTGGGTTCCTGCAGAGTTCTGCAAGTGCCCGCAAGGGCCTGTAGGGGCCCACAGTGTTTCTGTCAGGTTCCGTAGAGTTCTGTAGGGGCCATAGGCTTCCGTAGAGGCTGGTAGTATTCCATAGGTGTCTGTAGGGTTCCGTAGGGGTCTGTAGGGTTCCGTAGGCACCTGCAGTGTTCTGTAGGAGCCCATAGGGTTTTCGTGAGGTTCCGTTGTGTTGCTAAGGGTCTTGTAGAGTGCTGTCGGGTCCTGGAGTATTCTGTAGGGTTCCAGAGGGGCTCGTAGGGTTCCGTCGAAATCTGTAGGCTTCCCTAGGGGCCCGTGGAGTCCCGTAGATTTCCGTAGGGGCCTGTAGGGTTGTGTAAGTGCCCGCAGGGGTTGGTAGGAGCTTGTAGGGTGCCATAAGTTTCCAGAGGGTTGTGTAGGGTTCCGTAGGGGCCTGTGGTGTTCCCTAGGGGTCTGTAGAGTCTCGTACGGTTCCGTAGGGGCCTGTAGTGTTCCCTAGGGGCCTGTAGAGTCTCGTACAGTTCCGTAGGGTCCTGTAGGTTTCCATAAGCGCCAGCAGAGGTCTGAAGGGGCCCGTACTGTTCCGTAAGGATCCATAGGTTTCCCTAGAGCTTCGTAGGTTCCCTAGAGGCCTGTAGAGTACCGCAGGAGCCAGTAGTGTTCTGTAGGGGCCCGTAGGGTTCCTTCCATAGGGGCTGGCAGTGTTCTGTAGGGGCGTGTAGGGTTGTGTAAGTGCCAGCAGCAGTCTGTAGGAGTCTGTGGGATTCTGTAAGGTTCCGGAGGGTTCTGCAGGGTTCCGTAGGGGCCCGTAGAGTTCCGTAGTGGCTGGTAAAGTTCCGTAGGGCCCTGTGGGGTTCTGTATGGACCTGTAGGGTTCCGTAGGGGCCTGCAGGGTTCTGTAAGTTCCCGCAGGTGTCTGTAGGGTTCTGTAGGGGTCTGTAGGGTTCCGTAGGCACCTGCAGTGTTCTGTAGGAGCCCATAGGGTTTTCGTGAGGTTCCGTTGTGTTGCTAAGGGTCTTGTAGAGTGCTGTCGGGTCCTGGAGTATTCTGTAGAGTTCCAGAGGGGCTCGTAGGGTTCCATCGAAATCTGTAGGCTTCCCTAGGGGCGCGTAGAGTCCTGTACATTTCCGTAGGGGCCTGTAGGGTTGTGTAAGTGCCCGCAGGGGTTGGTAGGAGCTTGTTGGGTTCCCTAAGTTTCCAGAGGGTTGTGTAGGGTTCCGTAGGGGCCTGTGGTGTTCCCTAGGGGCCTGTAGAGTCTCGTACGGTTCCGTAGGGGCCTGTAGTGTTCCCTAGGGGCCTGTAGAGTCTCGTACAGTTCCGTAGGGTCCTGTAGGTTTCCATAAGCGCCCGCAGAGGTCTGAAGGGGCCCGTACTGTTCCGTAAGGATCCATAGGGCTCCCTAGAGCTTCGTAGGTTCCCTAGAGGCCTGTAGAGTACCGCAGGAGCCAGTAGTCTTCTGTAGGGGCCCGTAGGGTTCCTTCCATAGGGGCTGGCAGTGTTCCGTAGGGTCCTCTAGGGTTGAGTAAGTGCCCGCAGGAGTCTGTAGGAATCCGTGGGATTCTGTAAGGTTCTGGAGGGTTCTGCAGGGTTCCGTAGGGGCCCGTAGAGTTCCGTAGTGGCTGGTAAAGTTCCCTAGGGCCCTGTACCGTTCCGTAACTGCCTGCAGGGGTCTTTAGGCTTCCGTAGGGGCTGGTAGGGTTCCATAAAATTCCGTGGGTTCCTGCAGAGTTCTGCAAGTGCCCACAAGGGCCTGTAGGGGCCCACAGTGTTTCTGTCAGGTTCCGTAGAGTTCCGTAGGGGCCATAGGCTTCCGTAGAGGCTGGTAGTATTCCGTAGGGGTCTGTAGGGTTCCGTAGGCACCTGCAGTGTTCTGTAGGAGCCCATAGGGTTTTCGTGAGGTTTCGTTGTGTTGCTAAGGGTCTTGTAGAGTGCTGTCGGGTCCTGGAGTATTCTGTAGGGTTCCAGAGGGGCTCGTAGGGTTCCGTCGAAATCTGTAGGCTTCCCTAGGGGCCCGTGGAGTCCCGTAGATTTCCATAGGGGCCTGTAGGGTTGTGTAAGTGCCCGCAGGGGTTGGTAGGAGCTTGTAGGGTGCCATATGTTTCCAGAGGGTTGTGTAGGGTTCCGTAGGGGCCTATAGAGTCTCGTAAAGTTCCGTAGGGCCCTGTGGGGTTCCGTATGGACCTGTAGGGTTCTGAAGGGGCCTGCAGGGTTCTGTAAGTTCCCGCAGGTGTCTGTAGGGTTCCGTAGGGGTCTGTAGGGTTCCGTAGGCGCCTGCAGTGTTCTGTAGGAGCCCATAGGGTTTTCGTGAGGTTCCGTTGTGTTGCTAAGGGTCTTGTAGAGTGCTGTCGGGTCCTGGAGTATTCTGTAGGGTTCCAGAGGGGCTCGTAGGGTTCTATCGAAATCTGTAGGCTTCCCTAGGGGCCCGTGGAGTCCCGTAGATTTCCGTAGGGGCCTGTAGGGTTGTTTAAGTGCCCGCAGGGGTTGGTAGGAGCTTGTAGGGTGCCATATGTTTCCAGAGGGTTGTGTAGGGTTCCGTAGGGGCCTGTGGTGTTCCCTAGGGGCCTGTAGAGTCTCGTACAGTTCCGTAGGGGCCTGTAGTGTTCCCTATGGGCCTGTAGAGTCTCGTACAGTTCCGTAGGGTCCTGTAGGTTTCCATAAGCGCCCGCAGAGGTCTGAAGGGGCCCGTACTGTTCTGTAAGGATCCATAGGGTTCCGTAGAGCTTCGTAGGTTCCCTAGAGGCCTGTAGAGTACCGCAGGAGCCAGTAGTGTTCTGTAGGGGCCCGTAGGGTTCCTTCCATAGGGGCTGGCAGTGTTCCGTAGGGTCCTCTAGGGTTGTGTAAGTGCCCGCAGGAGTCTGTAGGAGTCTGTGGGATTCTGTAAGGTTCCGGAGGGTTCTGCCGGGTTCCGTAGGGGCCCGTAGAGTTCCGTAGTGGCTGATAAAATTCCGTAGGGCCCTGTGGGGTTCTGTATGGACCTGTAGGGTTCTGTAGGGGCCTGCAGGGTTCTGTAAGTGCCCGCAGGTGTCTGTAGGGTTCCGTAGGGGTCTGTAGGTTTCCCTAGGCGCCTGCAGTGTTCTGTAGGAGCCCATAGGGTTTTCGTGAGGCTCCGTTGTGTTGCTAAGGGTCTTGTAGAGTGCTGTCGGGTCCTGGAGTATTCTGTAGGGTTCCAGAGGGGCTTGTAGTGTTCCATTGAAATCTGTAGGGTTCCATAGGGGCACATAGAGTCCCGTAGATTTCCGTAGGGGCCTGTAGGGTTATGTAAGTGCCCCAGGGGTTGGTAGGAGCTTGTTGGGTTCCATAAGTTTCCAGAGGGTTGTGTAGGGTTCCGTAGGGGCCTGTGGTGTTCCCTAGGGGCCTGTAGAGTCTCGTACAGTTCCGTAGGGGCCTGTAGTGTTCCCTATGGGCCTGTAGAGTCTCGTACAGTTCCGTAGGGTCCTGTAGGTTTCCATAAGCGCCCGCAGAGGTCTGAAGGGGCCCGTACTGTTCCGTAAGGATCCATAGGGCTCCGTAGAGCTTCGTAGGTTCCCTAGAGGCCTGTAGAGTACCGCAGGAGCCAGTAGTGTTCTGTAGGGCCCCGTAGGGTTCCTTCCATAGGGGCTGGCAGTGTTCCGTAGGGTCCTCTAGGGTTGAGTAAGTGCCCGCAGGAGTGTGTAGGAATCCGTGGGATTCTGTAAGGTTCTGGAGGGTTCTGCAGGGTTCCGTAGGGGCCCGTAGAGTTCCGTAGTGGCTGGTAAAGTTCCGTAGGGCCCTGTACCGTTCCGTAAGTGCCTGCAAGGGTCTTTAGGCTTCCGTAGGGGCTGGTAGGGTTCCATAAAGTTCCGCGGGTTCCTGCAGAGTTCTGCAAGTGCCCGCAAGGGCCTGTAGGGGCCCACAGTGTTTCTGTCAGGTTCCGTAGAGTTCCGTAGGGGCCATAGTCTTCCGTAGCGGCTGGTAGTATTCCGTAGGGGTCTGTAGGGTTCCGTAGGCACCTGCAGTGTTCTGTAGGAGCCCATAGGGTTTTCGTGAGGTTTCGTTGTGTTGCTAAGGGTCTTGTAGAGTGCTGTCGGGTCCTGGAGTATTCTGTAGGGTTCCAGAGGGGCTCGTAGGGTTCCGTCGAAATCTGTAGGCTTCCCTAGGGGCCCGTGGAGTCCCGTAGATTTCCGTAAGGGCCTGTAGGGTTGTGTAAGTGCCCGCAGGGGTTGGTAGGAGCTTGTAGGGTGCCATATGTTTCCAGAGGGTTGTGTAGGGTTCCGTAGGGGCCTGTGGTGTTCCCTAGGGGCCTGTAGAGTCTCGTACAGTTCCGTAGGGGCCTGTAGTGTTCCCTATGGGCCTGTAGAGTCTCGTACAGTTCCGTAGGGTCCTGTAGGTTTCCATAAGCGCCCGCAGAGGTCTGAAGGGGCCCGTACTGTTCCGTAAGGATCCATAGGGCTCCCTAGAGCTTCGTAGGTTCCCTAGAGGCCTGTAGAGTACCGCAGGAGCCAGTAGTGTTCTGTAGGGCCCCGTAGGGTTCCTTCCATAGGGGCTGGCAGTGTTCCGTAGGGTCCTCTAGGGTTGAGTAAGTGCCCGCAGGAGTGTGTAGGAATCCGTGGGATTCTGTAAGGTTCTGGAGGGTTCTGCAGGGTTCCGTAGGGGCCCGTAGAGTTCCGTAGTGGCTGGTAAAGTTCCGTAGGGCCCTGTACCGTTCCGTAAGTGCCTGCAAGGGTCTTTAGGCTTCCGTAGGGGCTGGTAGGGTTCCATAAAGTTCCGCGGGTTCCTGCAGAGTTCTGCAAGTGCCCGCAAGGGCCTGTAGGGGCCCACAGTGTTTCTGCCAGGTTCCGTAGAGTTCCGTAGGGGCCATATTTTTCTGTAGTGGCTGGTATTATTCCGTAGGGGTCTGTAGGGTTCCGTAGGCACCAGCAGTGTTCTGTAGGAGCCCATAGAGTTTTCGTGAGGCTCCGTTGTGTTGCTAAGGGTCTTGTAGAGTGCTGTCGGGTCCTGGAGTATTCTGTAGGGTTCCCGAGGGGCTCGTAGGGTTCTGTCGAAATCTGTAGGCTTCCCTAGGGGCCCGTGGAGTCCCGTAGATTTCCGTAGGGGCCTGTAGGGTTGTGTAAGTGCCCGCAGGGGTTGGTAGGAGCTTGTAGGGTGCCATAAGTTTCCAGAGGGTTGTGTAGGGTTCCGTAGGGGCCTGTGGTGTTCCCTAGGGGCCTGTAGAGTCTCGTACAGTTCCGTAGGGTCCTGTAGGTTTCCATAAGCGCCCGCAGAGGTCTGAAGGGGCCCGTACTGTTCCGTAAGGATCCATAGGGTTCCGTAGAGCTTCGTAGGTTCCCTAGAGGCCTGTAGAGTACCGCAGGAGCCAGTAGTGTTCTGTAGGGGCCCGTAGGGTTCCTTCCATAGGGGCTGGCAGTGTTCTGTAGGGGCGTGTAGGGTTGTGTAAGTGCCCGCAGCAGTCTGTAGGAGTCTGTGGGATTCTGTAAGGTTCCGGAGGGTTCTGCAGGGTTCCGTAGGGGCCCGTAGAGTTCCGTAGTGGCTGGTAAAGTTCCGTAGGGCCCTGTGGGGTTCCGTATGGACCTGTAGGGTTCCGTAGGGGCCTGCAGGGTTCTGTAAGTGCCCGCAGGTGTCTGTAGGGTTCTGTAGGGGTCTGTAGGGTTCCGTAGGCACCTGCAGTGTTCTGTAGGAGCCCATAGGGTTTTCGTGAGGTTCCGTTGTGTTGCTAAGGGTCTTGTAGAGTGCTGTCGGGTCCTGGAGTATTCTGTAGGGTTCCAGAGGGGCTCGTAGGGTTCCATCGAAATCTGTAGGCTTCCCTAGGGGCGCGTAGAGTCCTGTACATTTCCGTAGGGGCCTGTAGGGTTGTGTAAGTGCCCGCAGGGGTTGGTAGGAGCTTGTTGGGTTCCCTAAGTTTCCAGAGGGTTGTGTAGGGTTCCGTAGGGGCCTGTGGTGTTCCCTAGGGGCCTGTAGGGTCTCGTACGGTTCCGTAGGGGCCTGTAGTGTTCCCTATGGGCCTGTAGAGTCTCGTACAGTTCCGTAGGGTCCTGTAGGTTTCCATAAGCGCCCGCAGAGGTCTGAAGGGGCCCGTCCTGTTCCGTAAGGATCCATAGGGTTCCGTAGAGCTTCATAGGTTCCCTAGAGGCCTGTAGAGTACCGCAGGAGCCAGTAGTGTTCTGTAGGGCCCCGTAGGGTTCCTTCCATAGGGGCTGGCAGTGTTCCGTAGGGTCCTCTAGGGTTGAGTAAGTGCCCGCAGGAGTCTGTAGGAATCCGTGGGATTCTGTAAGGTTCTGGAGGGTTCTGCCGGGTTCCATAGGGGCCCGTAGAGTTCCGTAGTGGCTGGTAAAGTTCCGTAGGGCCCTGTACCGTTCCGTAACTGCCTGCAGGGGTCTTTAGGCTTCCGTAGGGGCTGGTAGGGTTCCATAAAATTCCGTGGGTTCCTGCAGAGTTCTGCAAGTGCCCGCAAGGGCCTGTAGGGGCCCACAGTGTTTCTGTCAGGTTCCGTAGAGTTCTGTAGGGGCAATAGGCTTCCGTAGAGGCTGGTAGTATTCCATAGGTGTCTGTAGGGTTCCGTAGGGGTCTGTAGGGTTCCGTAGGCACCTGCAGTGTTCTGTAGGAGCCCATAGGGTTTTCGTGAGGTTCCGTTGTGTTGCTAAGGGTCTTGTAGAGTGCTGTCGGGTCCTGGAGTATTCTGTAGGGTTCCAGAGGGGCTCGTAGGGTTCCATCGAAATCTGTAGGCTTCCCTAGGGGCGCGTAGAGTCCTGTACATTTCCGTAGGGGCCTGTAGGGTTGTGTAAGTGCCCGCAGGGGTTGGTAGGAGCTTGTTGGGTTCCCTAAGTTTCCAGAGGGTTGTGTAGGGTTCCGTAGGGGCCTGTGGTGTTCCCTAGGGGCCTGTAGAGTCTCGTACGGTTCCGTAGGGGCCTGTAGTGTTCCCTAGGGGCCTGTAGAGTCTCGTACAGTTCCGTAGGGTCCTGTAGGTTTCCATAAGCGCCCGCAGAGGTCTGAAGGGGCCCGTACTGTTCCGTAAGGATCCATAGGGTTCTGTAGAGCTTCGTAGGTTCCCTAGAGGCCTGTAGAGTACCGCAGGAGCCAGTAGTGTTCTGTAGGGCCCCGTAAGGTTCCTTCCATAGGGGCTGGCAGTGTTCCGTAGGGTCCTCTAGGGTTGAGTAAGTGCCCGCAGGAGTCTGTAGGAATCCGTGGGATCCTGTAAGGTTCTGGAGGGTTCTGCAGGGTTCCGTAGGGGCCCATAGAGTTCCGTAGTGGCTGGTAAAGTTCCCTAGAGCCCTGTACCGTTCCGTAACTGCCTGCAAGGCTCTTTAGGCTTCCGTAGGGGCTGGTAGGGTTCCATAAAGTTCCGTGGGTTCCTGCAGAGTTCTGAAAGTGCCTGCAAGGGCCTGTAGGGGCCCACAGTGTTTCTGTCAGGTTCCGTAGAGTTCCGTAGGTGCCATAGGCTTCCGTAGCGGCTGGTATTATTCCGTAGCGGCTGGTAGTATTCCGTAGGGGTCTGTAGGGTTCCGTAGGCACCTGCAGTGTTCTGTAGGAGCCCATAGGGTTTTCGTGAGGTTTCGTTGTGTTGCTAAGGGTCTTGTAGAGTGCTGTCGGGTCCTGGAGTATTCTGTAGGGTTCCAGAGGGGCTCGTAGGGTTCCGTCGAAATCTGTAGGTTTCCCTAGGGGCCCGTGGAGTCCCGTAGATTTCCGTAGGGGCCTGTAGGGTTGTGTAAGTGCCCGCAGGGGTTGGTAGGAGCTTGTAGGGTGCCATATGTTTCCAGAGGGTTGTGTAGGGTTCCGTAGGGGCCTGTAGAGTCTCGTACAGTTCCGTAGGGGCCTGTAGTGTTCCCTAGTGGCCTGTAGAGTCTCGTACAGTTCCGTAGGGTCCTGTAGGTTTCCATAAGCGCCCGCAGAGGTCTGAAGGGGCCCGTACTGTTCCGTAAGGATCCATAGGGCTCTGTAGAGCTTCGTAGGTTCCCTAGAGGCCTGTAGAGTACCGCAGGAGCCAGTAGTCTTCTGTAGGGGCCCGTAGGGTTCCTTCCATAGGGGCTGGCAGTGTTCCGTAGGGTCCTCTAGGGTTGAGTAAGTGCCCGCAGGAGTCTGTAGGAATCCGTGGGATTCTGTAAGGTTCTGGAGGGTTCTGCAGGGTTCCGTAGGGGCCCGTAGAGTTCCGTAGTGGCTGGTAAAGTTCCGTAGGGCCCTGTACCGTTCCGTAACTGCCTGCAGGGGTCTTTAGGCTTCCGTAGGGGCTGGTAGGGTTCCATAAAATTCCGTGGGTTCCTGCAGAGTTCTGCAAGTGCCCACAAGGGCCTGTAGGGGCCCACAGTGTTTCTGTCAGGTTCCGTAGAGTTCCGTAGGGGCCATAGGCTTCCGTAGAGGCTGGTAGTATTCCGTAGGGGTCTGTAGGGTTCCGTAGGCACCTGCAGTGTTCTGTAGGAGCCCATAGGGTTTTCGTGAGGTTTCGTTGTGTTGCTAAGGGTCTTGTAGAGTGCTGTCGGGTCCTGGAGTATTCTGTAGGGTTCCAGAGGGGCTCGTAGGGTTCCGTCGAAATCTGTAGGCTTCCCTAGGGGCCCGTGGAGTCCCGTAGATTTCCATAGGGGCCTGTAGGGTTGTGTAAGTGCCCGCAGGGGTTGGTAGGAGCTTGTAGGGTGCCATATGTTTCCAGAGGGTTGTGTAGGGTTCCGTAGGGGCCTGTAGAGTCTCGTAAAGTTCCGTAGGGCCCTGTGGGGTTCCGTATGGACCTGTAGGGTTCTGAAGGGGCCTGCAGGGTTCTGTAAGTTCCCGCAGGTGTCTGTAGGGTTCCGTAGGGGTCTGTAGGGTTCCGTAGGCGCCTGCAGTGTTCTGTAGGAGCCCATAGGGTTTTCGTGAGGTTCCGTTGTGTTGCTAAGGGTCTTGTAGAGTGCTGTCGGGTCCTGGAGTATTCTGTAGGGTTCCAGAGGGGCTCGTAGGGTTCTATCGAAATCTGTAGGCTTCCCTAGGGGCCCGTGGAGTCCCGTAGATTTCCGTAAGGGCCTGTAGGGTTATGTAAGTGCCCCAGGGGTTGGTAGGAGCTTGTAGGGTGCCATAAGTTTCCAGAGGGATGTGTAGGGTTCCGTAGGGGCCTGTGGTGTTCCCTAGGGGCCTGTAGAGTCTCGTACAGTTCCGTAGGGGCCTGTAGTGTTCCCTAGGGGCCTGTAGAGTCTCGTACAGTTCCGTAGGGTCCTGTAAGTTTCCATAAGCGCCCGCAGAGGTCTGAAGGGGCCCGTTCTGTTCCGTAAGGATCCATAGGGCTCCGTAGAGCTTCGTAGGTTCCCTAGAGGCCTGTAGAGTACTGCAGGAGCCAGTAGTGTTCTGTAGGGGCCCGTAGGGTTCCTTCCATAGGGGCTGGCAGTGTTCCGTAGGGTCCTCTAGGGTTGAGTAAGTGCCCGCAGGAGTCTGTAGGAATCCGTGGGATTCTGTAAGGTTCTGGAGGGCTCTGCAGGGTTGCGTAGGGGCCCGTAGAGTTCCGTAGTGGCTGGTAAAGTTCCCTAGGGCCCTGTACCGTTCCGTAACTGCCTGCAAGGCTCTTTAAGCTTCCGTAGGGGCTGGTCGGGTTCCATAAAGTTCCGCGGGTTCCTGCAGAGTTCTGCAAGTGCCCGCAAGGGCCTGTAGGGGCCCACAGTGTTTCTGCCAGGTTCCGTAGAGTTCCGTAGGGGCCATATTTTTCTGTAGTGGCTGGTATTATTCCGTAGGGGTCTGTAGGGTTCCGTAGGCACCAGCAGTGTTCTGTAGGAGCCCATAGAGTTTTCGTGAGGCTCCGTTGTGTTGCTAAGGGTCTTGTAGAGTGCTGTCGGGTCCTGGAGTATTCTGTAGGGTTCCAAAGGGGCTCGTAGGGTTCCGTCGAAATCTGTAGGCTTCCCTAGGGGCCCGTGGAGTCCCGTAGATTTCCGTAAGGGCCTGTAGGGTTATGTAAGTGCCCGCAGGTGTCTGTAGGTTTCCGTAGGGGTCTGTAGGGTTCCGTAGGCGCCTGCAGTGTTCTGTAGGAGCCCATAGGTTTTTCGTGAGGTTCCGTTGTGTTGCTAAGGGTCTTGTAGAGTGCTGTCGGGTCCTGGAGTATTCTGTAGGGTTCCAGAGGGGCTCGTAGGGTTCCATCGAAATCTGTAGGCTTCCCTAGGGGCGCGTAGATTCCTGTACATTTCCGTAGGGTTGTGTAGGGTTGTGTAAGTGCCCGCAGGGGTTGGTAGGAGCTTGTAGGGTGCCATAAGTTTCCAGAGGGTTGTGTAGTGTTCCGTAGGGGCCTGTGGTGTTCCCTAGGGGTCTGTAGAGTCTCGTACGGTTCCGTAGGGGCCTGTGGTGTTCCCTAGGGGCCTGTAGAGTCTCGTACAGTTCCGTAGGGTCCTGTAGGTTTCCATAAGCGCCCGCAGAGGTCTGAAGGGGCCCGTACTGTTCCGTAAGGATCCATAGGGCTCCGTAGAGGTTCGTAGGTTCCCTAGAGGCCTGTAGAGTACCGCAGGAGCCAGTAGTGTTCTGTAGGGGCCCGTAAGGTTCCTTCCATAGGGGCTGGCAGTGTTCCGTAGGGTCCTCTCGGGTTGAGTAAGTGCCCGCAGGAGTCTGTAGGAGTCTGTAGGATTCTGTAAGGTTCCGGAGGGTTCTGCTGGGTTCCGTAGGGGCTCATAGAGTTCCGTAGTGGCTGGTAAAGTTCCCTAGGGCCCTGTACCGTTCCGTAAGTGCCTGCAAGGGTCTTTAGGCTTCCGTAGGGGCTGGTAGGGTTCCATAAAGTTCCGCGGGTTCCTGCAGAGTTCTGCAAGTGCCCGCAAGGGCCTGTAGGGGCCCACAGTGTTTCTGTCAGGTTCCGTAGAGTTCCGTAGGTGCCATAGGCTTCCGTAGCGGCTGTTAGTATTCCGTAGGGGTCTGTAGGGTTTCGTAGGGGTCTGTAGGGTTCCGTAGGCGCCTGCAGTGTTCTGCAGGAGCCCCGTAGGGTTTTCGTGAGGTTCCGTTGTGTTGCTAAGGGTCTTGTAGAGTGCTGTCGGGTCCTGGAGTATTCTGTAGGGTTCCAAAGGGGCTCGTAGGGTTCCGTCGAAATCTGTAGGCTTCCCTAGGGGCCCGTGGAGTCCCGTAGATTTCCGTAGGGGCCTGTAGGGTTATGTAAGTGCCCGCAGGGGTTGGTAGGAGCTTGTAGGGTGCCATAAGTTTCCAGAGGGTTGTGTAGGGTTCCGTAGGGGCCTGTGGTGTTCCCTAGGGGCCTGTAGAGTCTCGTACAGTTCCGTAGGGTCCTGTAAGTTTCCCTAAGCGCCCGCAGAGGTCTGAAGGGGCCCGTTCTGTTCCGTAAGGATCCATAGGGCTCCGTAGAGCTTCGTAGGTTCCCTAGAGGCCTGTAGAGTACCGCAGGAGCCAGTAGTGTTCTGTAGGGGCCCGTAGGGTTCCTTCCATAGGGGCTGGCAGTGTTCCGTAGGGTCCTCTAGGGTTGAGTAAGTGCCCGCAGGAGTGTGTAGGAATCCGTGGGATTCTATAAGGTTCTGGAGGGTTCTGCAGGGTTCTGCAGGGTTCCGTAGGGGCCCGTAGAGTTCCGTAGTGGCTGGTAAAGTTCCCTAGGGCCCTGTACCGTTCCGTAACTGCCTGCAAGGCTCTTTAGGCTTCCGTAGGGGCTGGTAGGGTTCCATAAAGTTCCGCGGGTTCCTGCAGAGTTCTGCAAGTGCCCGCAAGGGCCTGTAGGGGCCCACAGTGTTTCTGTCAGGTTCCGTAGAGTTCCGTAGGGGCCATAGTCTTCCGTAGCGGCTGGTAGTATTCCGTAGGGGTCTGTAGGGTTCCGTAGGCACCTGCAGTGTTCTGTAGGAGCCCATAGGGTTTTCGTGAGGTTTCGTTGTGTTGCTAAGGGTCTTGTAGAGTGCTGTCGGGTCCTGGAGTATTCTGTAGGGTTCCAGAGGGGCTCGTAGGGTTCCGTCGAAATCTGTAGGCTTCCCTAGGGGCCCGTGGAGTCCCGTAGATTTCCGTAGGGGCCTGTAGGGTTGTGTAAGTGCCCGCAGGGGTTGGTAGGAGCTTGTAGGGTGCCATATGTTTCCAGAGGGTTGTGTAGGGTTCCGTAGGGGCCTGTGGTGTTCCCTAGGGGCCTGTAGAGTCTCGTACAGTTCCGTAGGGGCCTGTAGTGTTCCCTATGGGCCTGTAGAGTCTCGTACAGTTCCGTAGGGTCCTGTAGGTTTCCATAAGCGCCCGCAGAGGTCTGAAGGGGCCCGTACTGTTCCGTAAGGATCCATAGGGCTCCGTAGAGCTTCGTAGGTTCCCTAGAGGCCTGTAGAGTACCGCAGGAGCCAGTAGTGTTCTGTAGGGCCCCGTAGGGTTCCTTCCATAGGGGCTGGCAGTGTTCCGTAGGGTCCTCTAGGGTTGAGTAAGTGCCCGCAGGAGTGTGTAGGAATCCGTGGGATTCTGTAAGGTTCTGGAGGGTTCTGCAGGGTTCCGTAGGGGCCCGTAGAGTTCCGTAGTGGCTGGTAAAGTTCCGTAGGGCCCTGTACCGTTCCGTAAGTGCCTGCAAGGGTCTTTAGGCTTCCGTAGGGGCTGGTAGGGTTCCATAAAGTTCCGCGGGTTCCTGCAGAGTTCTGCAAGTGCCCGCAAGGGCCTGTAGGGGCCCACAGTGTTTCTGTCAGGTTCCGTAGAGTTCCGTAGGGGCCATAGTCTTCCGTAACGGCTGGTAGTATTCCGTAGGGGTCTGTAGGGTTCCGTAGGCACCTGCAGTGTTCTGTAGGAGCCCATAGGGTTTTCGTGAGGTTTCGTTGTGTTGCTAAGGGTCTTGTAGAGTGCTGTCGGGTCCTGGAGTATTCTGTAGGGTTCCAGAGGGGCTCGTAGGGTTCCGTCGAAATCTGTAGGCTTCCCTAGGGGCCCGTGGAGTCCCGTAGATTTCCGTAGGGGCCTGTAGGGTTGTGTAAGTGCCCGCAGGGGTTGGTAGGAGCTTGTAGGGTGCCATATGTTTCCAGAGGGTTGTGTAGGGTTCCGTAGGGGCCTGTGGTGTTCCCTAGGGGCCTGTAGAGTCTCGTACAGTTCCGTAGGGGCCTGTAGTGTTCCCTATGGGCCTGTAGAGTCTCGTACAGTTCCGTAGGGTCCTGTAGGTTTCCATAAGCGCCCGCAGAGGTCTGAAGGGGCCCGTACTGTTCTGTAAGGATCCATAGGGTTCTGTAGAGCTTCGTAGGTTCCCTAGAGGCCTGTAGAGTACCGCAGGAGCCAGTAGTGTTCTGTAGGGGCCCGTAGGGTTCCTTCCATAGGGGCTGGCAGTGTTCCGTAGGGTCCTCTAGGGTTGTGTAAGTGCCCGCAGGAGTCTGTAGGAGTCTGTGGGATTCTGTAAGGTTCCGGAGGGTTCTGCCGGGTTCCGTAGGGGCCCGTAGAGTTCCGTAGTGGCTGATAAAATTCCGTAGGGCCCTGTGGGGTTCTGTATGGACCTGTAGGGTTCTGTAGGGGCCTGCAGGGTTCTGTAAGTGCCCGCAGGTGTCTGTAGGGTTCCGTAGGGGTCTGTAGGTTTCCCTAGGCGCCTGCAGTGTTCTGTAGGAGCCCATAGGGTTTTCGTGAGGCTCCGTTGTGTTGCTAAGGGTCTTGTAGAGTGCTGTCGGGTCCTGGAGTATTCTGTAGGGTTCCAGAGGGGCTTGTAGTGTTCCATTGAAATCTGTAGGGTTCCATAGGGGCACATAGAGTCCCGTAGATTTCCGTAGGGGCCTGTAGGGTTATGGAAGTGCCCCAGGGGTTGGTAGGAGCTTGTTGGGTTCCATAAGTTTCCAGAGGGTTGTGTAGGGTTCCGTAGGGGCCTGTGGTGTTCCCCAGGGGACTGTAGAGTCTCGTACAGTTCCGTAGGGTCCTGTAGGTTTCCATAAGCGCCCGCAGAGGTCTGAAGGGGCCCGTACTGTTCCGTAAGGATCCATAGGGCTCCGTAGAGCTTCGTAGGTTCCCTAGAGGCCTGTAGAGTACCGCAGGAGCCAGTAGTCTTCTGTAGGGGCCCGTAGGGTTCCTTCCATAGGGGCTGGCAGTGTTCCGTAGGGTCCTCTAGGGTTGAGTAAGTGCCCGCAGGAGTCTGTAGGAATCCGTGGGATTCTGTAAGGTTCTGGAGGGTTCTGCAGGGTTCCGTAGGGGCCCGTAGAGTTCCGTAGTGGCTGGTAAAGTTCCCTAGGGCCCTGTACCGTTCCGTAACTGCCTGCAAGGCTCTTTAGGCTTCTGTAGGGGCTGGTAGGGTTCCATAAAATTCCGTGGGTTCCTGCAGAGTTCTGCAAGTGCCCACAAGGGCCTGTAGGGGCCCACAGTGTTTCTGTCAGGTTCCGTAGAGTTCCGTAGGGGCCATAGGCTTCCGTAGAGGCTGTTAGTATTCCGTAGGGGTCTGTAGGGTTCCGTAGGCACCTGCAGTGTTCTGTAGGAGCCCATAGGGTTTTCGTGAGGTTTCGTTGTGTTGCTAAGGGTCTTGTAGAGTGCTGTCGGGTCCTGGAGTATTCTGTAGGGTTCCAGAGGGGCTCGTAGGGTTCCGTTGAAATCTGTAGGCTTCCCTAGGGGCCCGTGGAGTCCCGTAGATTTCCATAGGGGCCTGTAGGGTTGTGTAAGTGCCCGCAGGGGTTGGTAGGAGCTTGTAGGGTGCCATATGTTTCCAGAGGGTTGTGTAGGGTTCCGTAGGGGCCTGTAGAGTCTCGTAAAGTTCCGTAGGGCCCTGTGGGGTTCCGTATGGACCTGTAGGGTTCTGAAGGGGCCTGCAGGGTTCTGTAAGTTCCCGCAGGTGTCTGTAGGGTTCCGTAGGGGTCTGTAGGGTTCCGTAGGCGCCTGCAGTGTTCTGTAGGAGCCCATAGGGTTTTCGTGAGGTTCCGTTGTGTTGCTAAGGGTCTTGTAGAGTGCTGTCGGGTCCTGGAGTATTCTGTAGGGTTCCAGAGGGGCTCGTAGGGTTCTATCGAAATCTGTAGGCTTCCCTAGGGGCCCGTGGAGTCCCGTAGATTTCCGTAAGGGCCTGTAGGGTTATGTAAGTGCCCCAGGGGTTGGTAGGAGCTTGTAGGGTGCCATAAGTTTCCAGAGGGATGTGTAGGGTTCCGTAGGGGCCTGTGGTGTTCCCTAGGGGCCTGTAGAGTCTCGTACAGTTCCGTAGGGTCCTGTAAGTTTCCCTAAGCGCCCGCAGAGGTCTGAAGGGGCCCGTTCTGTTCCGTAAGGATCCATAGGGCTCCGTAGAGCTTCGTAGGTTCCCTAGAGGCCTGTAGAGTACCGCAGGAGCCAGTAGTGTTCTGTAGGGGCCCGTAGGGTTCCTTCCATAGGGGCTGGCAGTGTTCCGTAGGGTCCTCTAGGGTTGAGTAAGTGCCCGCAGGAGTCTGTAGGAATCCGTGGGATTCTATAAGGTTCTGGAGGGTTCTGCAGGGTTCTGCAGGGTTCCGTAGGGGCCCGTAGAGTTCCGTAGTGGCTGGTAAAGTTCCCTAGGGCCCTGTACCGTTCCGTAACTGCCTGCAAGGCTCTTTAGGCTTCCGTAGGGGCTGGTAGGGTTCCATAAAGTTCCGCGGGTTCCTGCAGAGTTCTGCAAGTGCCCGCAAGGGCCTGTAGGGGCCCACAGTGTTTCTGTCAGGTTCCGTAGAGTTCCGTAGGGGCCATAGTCTTCCGTAGCGGCTGGTAGTATTCCGTAGGGGTCTGTAGGGTTCCGTAGGCACCTGCAGTGTTCTGTAGGAGCCCATAGGGTTTTCGTGAGGTTTCGTTGTGTTGCTAAGGGTCTTGTAGAGTGCTGTCGGGTCCTGGAGTATTCTGTAGGGTTCCAGAGGGGCTCGTAGGGTTCCGTCGAAATCTGTAGGCTTCCCTAGGGGCCCGTGGAGTCCCGTAGATTTCCGTAGGGGCCTGTAGGGTTGTGTAAGTGCCCGCAGGGGTTGGTAGGAGCTTGTAGGGTGCCATATGTTTCCAGAGGGTTGTGTAGGGTTCCGTAGGGGCCTGTGGTGTTCCCTAGGGTCCTGTAGAGTCTCGTACAGTTCCGTAGGGGCCTGTAGTGTTCCCTATGGGCCTGTAGAGTCTCGTACAGTTCCGTAGGGTCCTGTAGGTTTCCATAAGCGCCCGCAGAGGTCTGAAGGGGCCCGTACTGTTCCGTAAGGATCCATAGGGCTCCGTAGAGCTTCGTAGGTTCCCTAGAGGCCTGTAGAGTACCGCAGGAGCCAGTAGTGTTCTGTAGGGCCCCGTAGGGTTCCTTCCATAGGGGCTGGCAGTGTTCCGTAGGGTCCTCTAGGGTTGAGTAAGTGCCCGCAGGAGTGTGTAGGAATCCGTGGGATTCTGTAAGGTTCTGGAGGGTTCTGCAGGGTTCCGTAGGGGCCCGTAGAGTTCCGTAGTGGCTGGTAAAGTTCCGTAGGGCCCTGTACCGTTCCGTAAGTGCCTGCAAGGGTCTTTAGGCTTCCGTAGGGGCTGGTAGGGTTCCATAAAGTTCCGCGGGTTCCTGCAGAGTTCTGCAAGTGCCCGCAAGGGCCTGTAGGGGCCCACAGTGTTTCTGTCAGGTTCCGTAGAGTTCCGTAGGGGCCATAGTCTTCCGTAACGGCTGGTAGTATTCCGTAGGGGTCTGTAGGGTTCCGTAGGCACCTGCAGTGTTCTGTAGGAGCCCATAGGGTTTTCGTGAGGTTTCGTTGTGTTGCTAAGGGTCTTGTAGAGTGCTGTCGGGTCCTGGAGTATTCTGTAGGGTTCCAGAGGGGCTCGTAGGGTTCCGTCGAAATCTGTAGGCTTCCCTAGGGGCCCGTGGAGTCCCGTAGATTTCCGTAGGGGCCTGTAGGGTTGTGTAAGTGCCCGCAGGGGTTGGTAGGAGCTTGTAGGGTGCCATATGTTTCCAGAGGGTTGTGTAGGGTTCCGTAGGGGCCTGTGGTGTTCCCTAGGGGCCTGTAGAGTCTCGTACAGTTCCGTAGGGGCCTGTAGTGTTCCCTATGGGCCTGTAGAGTCTCGTACAGTTCCGTAGGGTCCTGTAGGTTTCCATAAGCGCCCGCAGAGGTCTGAAGGGGCCCGTACTGTTCTGTAAGGATCCATAGGGTTCTGTAGAGCTTCGTAGGTTCCCTAGAGGCCTGTAGAGTACCGCAGGAGCCAGTAGTGTTCTGTAGGGGCCCGTAGGGTTCCTTCCATAGGGGCTGGCAGTGTTCCGTAGGGTCCTCTAGGGTTGTGTAAGTGCCCGCAGGAGTCTGTAGGAGTCTGTGGGATTCTGTAAGGTTCCGGAGGGTTCTGCCGGGTTCCGTAGGGGCCCGTAGAGTTCCGTAGTGGCTGATAAAATTCCGTAGGGCCCTGTGGGGTTCTGTATGGACCTGTAGGGTTCTGTAGGGGCCTGCAGGGTTCTGTAAGTGCCCGCAGGTGTCTGTAGGGTTCCGTAGGGGTCTGTAGGTTTCCCTAGGCGCCTGCAGTGTTCTGTAGGAGCCCATAGGGTTTTCGTGAGGCTCCGTTGTGTTGCTAAGGGTCTTGTAGAGTGCTGTCGGGTCCTGGAGTATTCTGTAGGGTTCCAGAGGGGCTTGTAGTGTTCCATTGAAATCTGTAGGGTTCCATAGGGGCACATAGAGTCCCGTAGATTTCCGTAGGGGCCTGTAGGGTTATGGAAGTGCCCCAGGGGTTGGTAGGAGCTTGTTGGGTTCCATAAGTTTCCAGAGGGTTGTGTAGGGTTCCGTAGGGGCCTGTGGTGTTCCCCAGGGGACTGTAGAGTCTCGTACAGTTCCGTAGGGTCCTGTAGGTTTCCATAAGCGCCCGCAGAGGTCTGAAGGGGCCCGTACTGTTCCGTAAGGATCCATAGGGCTCCGTAGAGCTTCGTAGGTTCCCTAGAGGCCTGTAGAGTACCGCAGGAGCCAGTAGTCTTCTGTAGGGGCCCGTAGGGTTCCTTCCATAGGGGCTGGCAGTGTTCCGTAGGGTCCTCTAGGGTTGAGTAAGTGCCCGCAGGAGTCTGTAGGAATCCGTGGGATTCTGTAAGGTTCTGGAGGGTTCTGCAGGGTTCCGTAGGGGCCCGTAGAGTTCCGTAGTGGCTGGTAAAGTTCCCTAGGGCCCTGTACCGTTCCGTAACTGCCTGCAAGGCTCTTTAGGCTTCTGTAGGGGCTGGTAGGGTTCCATAAAATTCCGTGGGTTCCTGCAGAGTTCTGCAAGTGCCCACAAGGGCCTGTAGGGGCCCACAGTGTTTCTGTCAGGTTCCGTAGAGTTCCGTAGGGGCCATAGGCTTCCGTAGAGGCTGTTAGTATTCCGTAGGGGTCTGTAGGGTTCCGTAGGCACCTGCAGTGTTCTGTAGGAGCCCATAGGGTTTTCGTGAGGTTTCGTTGTGTTGCTAAGGGTCTTGTAGAGTGCTGTCGGGTCCTGGAGTATTCTGTAGGGTTCCAGAGGGGCTCGTAGGGTTCCGTTGAAATCTGTAGGCTTCCCTAGGGGCCCGTGGAGTCCCGTAGATTTCCATAGGGGCCTGTAGGGTTGTGTAAGTGCCCGCAGGGGTTGGTAGGAGCTTGTAGGGTGCCATATGTTTCCAGAGGGTTGTGTAGGGTTCCGTAGGGGCCTGTAGAGTCTCGTAAAGTTCCGTAGGGCCCTGTGGGGTTCCGTATGGACCTGTAGGGTTCTGAAGGGGCCTGCAGGGTTCTGTAAGTTCCCGCAGGTGTCTGTAGGGTTCCGTAGGGGTCTGTAGGGTTCCGTAGGCGCCTGCAGTGTTCTGTAGGAGCCCATAGGGTTTTCGTGAGGTTCCGTTGTGTTGCTAAGGGTCTTGTAGAGTGCTGTCGGGTCCTGGAGTATTCTGTAGGGTTCCAGAGGGGCTCGTAGGGTTCTATCGAAATCTGTAGGCTTCCCTAGGGGCCCGTGGAGTCCCGTAGATTTCCGTAAGGGCCTGTAGGGTTATGTAAGTGCCCCAGGGGTTGGTAGGAGCTTGTAGGGAGCCATAAGTTTCCAGAGGGATGTGTAGGGTTCCGTAGGGGCCTGTGGTGTTCCCTAGGGGCCTGTAGAGTCTCGTACAGTTCCGTAGGGGCCTGTAGTGTTCCCTATGGGCCTGTAGAGTCTCGTACAGTTCCGTAGGGTCCTGTAAGTTTCCATAAGCGCCCGCAGAGGTCTGAAGGGGCCCGTTCTGTTCCGTAAGGATCCATAGGGCTCCGTAGAGCTTCGTAGGTTCCCTAGAGGCCTGTAGAGTACTGCAGGAGCCAGTAGTGTTCTGTAGGGGCCCGTAGGGTTCCTTCCATAGGGGCTGGCAGTGTTCCGTAGGGTCCTCTAGGGTTGAGTAAGTGCCCGCAGGAGTCTGTAGGAATCCGTGGGATTCTGTAAGGTTCTGGAGGGCTCTGCAGGGTTGCGTAGGGGCCCGTAGAGTTCCGTAGTGGCTGGTAAAGTTCCCTAGGGCCCTGTACCGTTCCGTAACTGCCTGCAAGGCTCTTTAGGCTTCCGTAGGGGCTGGTCGGGTTCCATAAAGTTCCGCGGGTTCCTGCAGAGTTCTGCAAGTGCCCGCAAGGGCCTGTAGGGGCCCACAGTGTTTCTGCCAGGTTCCGTAGAGTTCCGTAGGGGCCATATTTTTCTGTAGTGGCTGGTATTATTCCGTAGGGGTCTGTAGGGTTCCGTAGGCACCAGCAGTGTTCTGTAGGAGCCCATAGGGTTTTCGTGAGGCTCCGTTGTGTTGCTAAGGGTCTTGTAGAGTGCTGTCGGGTCCTGGAGTATTCTGTAGGGTTCCAAAGGGGCTCGTAGGGTTCCGTCGAAATCTGTAGGCTTCCCTAGGGGCCCGTGGAGTCCCGTAGATTTCCGTAAGGGCCTGTAGGGTTATGTAAGTGCCCGCAGGTGTCTGTAGGTTTCCGTAGGGGTCTGTAGGGTTCCGTAGGCGCCTGCAGTGTTCTGTAGGAGCCCATAGGTTTTTCGTGAGGTTCCGTTGTGTTGCTAAGGGTCTTGTAGAGTGCTGTCGGGTCCTGGAGTATTCTGTAGGGTTCCAGAGGGGCTCGTAGGGTTCCATCGAAATCTGTAGGCTTCCCTAGGGGCGCGTAGATTCCTGTACATTTCCGTAGGGTTGTGTAGGGTTGTGTAAGTGCCCGCAGGGGTTGGTAGGAGCTTGTAGGGTGCCATAAGTTTCCAGAGGGTTGTGTAGTGTTCCGTAGGGGCCTGTGGTGTTCCCTAGGGGTCTGTAGAGTCTCGTACGGTTCCGTAGGGGCCTGTGGTGTTCCCTAGGGGCCTGTAGAGTCTCGTACAGTTCCGTAGGGTCCTGTAGGTTTCCATAAGCGCCCGCAGAGGTCTGAAGGGGCCCGTACTGTTCCGTAAGGATCCATAGGGCTCCGTAGAGGTTCGTAGGTTCCCTAGAGGCCTGTAGAGTACCGCAGGAGCCAGTAGTGTTCTGTAGGGGCCCGTAAGGTTCCTTCCATAGGGGCTGGCAGTGTTCCGTAGGGTCCTCTAGGGTTGAGTAAGTGCCCGCAGGAGTCTGTAGGAGTCTGTAGGATTCTGTAAGGTTCCGGAGGGTTCTGCTGGGTTCCGTAGGGGCTCATAGAGTTCCGTAGTGGCTGGTAAAGTTCCCTAGGGCCCTGTACCGTTCCGTAAGTGCCTGCAAGGGTCTTTAGGCTTCCGTAGGGGCTGGTAGGGTTCCATAAAGTTCCGCGGGTTCCTGCAGAGTTCTGCAAGTGCCCGCAAGGGCCTGTAGGGGCCCACAGTGTTTCTGTCAGGTTCCGTAGAGTTCCGTAGGTGCCATAGGCTTCCGTAGCGGCTGTTAGTATTCCGTAGGGGTCTGTAGGGTTTCGTAGGGGTCTGTAGGGTTCCGTAGGCGCCTGCAGTGTTCTGCAGGAGCCCCGTAGGGTTTTCGTGAGGTTCCGTTGTGTTGCTAAGGGTCTTGTAGAGTGCTGTCGGGTCCTGGAGTATTCTGTAGGGTTCCAAAGGGGCTCGTAGGGTTCCGTCGAAATCTGTAGGCTTCCCTAGGGGCCCGTGGAGTCCCGTAGATTTCCGTAGGGGCCTGTAGGGTTATGTAAGTGCCCGCAGGGGTTGGTAGGAGCTTGTAGGGTGCCATAAGTTTCCAGAGGGTTGTGTAGGGTTCCGTAGGGGCCTGTGGTGTTCCCTAGGGGCCTGTAGAGTCTCGTACAGTTCCGTAGGGTCCTGTAAGTTTCCCTAAGCGCCCGCAGAGGTCTGAAGGGGCCCGTTCTGTTCCGTAAGGATCCATAGGGCTCCGTAGAGCTTCGTAGGTTCCCTAGAGGCCTGTAGAGTACCGCAGGAGCCAGTAGTGTTCTGTAGGGGCCCGTAGGGTTCCTTCCATAGGGGCTGGCAGTGTTCCGTAGGGTCCTCTAGGGTTGAGTAAGTGCCCGCAGGAGTCTGTAGGAATCCGTGGGATTCTATAAGGTTCTGGAGGGTTCTGCAGGGTTCTGCAGGGTTCCGTAGGGGCCCGTAGAGTTCCGTAGTGGCTGGTAAAGTTCCCTAGGGCCCTGTACCGTTCCGTAACTGCCTGCAAGGCTCTTTAGGCTTCCGTAGGGGCTGGTAGGGTTCCATAAAGTTCCGCGGGTTCCTGCAGAGTTCTGCAAGTGCCCGCAAGGGCCTGTAGGGGCCCACAGTGTTTCTGTCAGGTTCCGTAGAGTTCCGTAGGGGCCATAGTCTTCCGTAGCGGCTGGTAGTATTCCGTAGGGGTCTGTAGGGTTCCGTAGGCACCTGCAGTGTTCTGTAGGAGCCCATAGGGTTTTCGTGAGGTTTCGTTGTGTTGCTAAGGGTCTTGTAGAGTGCTGTCGGGTCCTGGAGTATTCTGTAGGGTTCCAGAGGGGCTCGTAGGGTTCCGTCGAAATCTGTAGGCTTCCCTAGGGGCCCGTGGAGTCCCGTAGATTTCCGTAGGGGCCTGTAGGGTTGTGTAAGTGCCCGCAGGGGTTGGTAGGAGCTTGTAGGGTGCCATATGTTTCCAGAGGGTTGTGTAGGGTTCCGTAGGGGCCTGTGGTGTTCCCTAGGGGCCTGTAGAGTCTCGTACAGTTCCGTAGGGGCCTGTAGTGTTCCCTAGGGGCCTGTAGAGTCTCGTACAGTTCCTTAGGGGCCTGTAGGTTTCCATAAGCGCCCGCAGAGGTCTGAAGGGGCCCGTACTGTTCCGTAAGGATCCATAGGGCTCTGTAGAGCTTCGTAGGTTCCCTAGAGGCCTGTAGAGTACCGCAGGAGCCAGTAGTGTTCTGTAGGGCCCCGTAGGGTTCCTTCCATAGGGGCTGGCAGTGTTCCGTAGGGGCCTCTAGGGTTGAGTAAGTGCCCGCAGGAGTCTGTAGGAATCCGTGGGATTCTGTAAGGTTCTGGAGGGTTCTGCAGGGTTCCGTAGGGGCCCGTAGAGTTCCGTAGTGGCTGGTAAAGTTCCGTAGGGCCCTGTACCGTTCCGTAAGTGCCTGCAAGGGTCTTTAGGCTTCCGTAGGGGCTGGTAGGGTTCCATAAAGTTCCGCGGGTTCCTGCAGAGTTCTGCAAGTGCCCGCAAGGGCCTGTAGGGGCCCACAGTGTTTCTGTCAGGTTCCGTAGAGTTCCGTAGGGGCCATAGGCTTCCGTAGCGGCTGTTAGTATTCCGTAGGGGTCTGTAGGGTTTCGTAGGGGTCTGTAGGGTTCCGTAGGCGCCTGCAGTGTTCTGCAGGAGCCCTGTAGGGTTTTCGTGAGGTTCCGTTGTGTTGCTAAGGGTCTTGTAGAGTGCTGTCGGGTCCTGGAGTATTCTGTAGGGTTCCAAAGGGGCTCGTAGGGTTCCGTCGAAATCTGTAGGCTTCCCTAGGGGCCCGTGGAGTCCCGTAGATTTCCGTAGGGGCCTGTAGGGTTATGTAAGTGCCCGCAGGGGTTGGTAGGAGCTTGTAGGGTGCCATAAGTTTCCAGAGGGTTGTGTAGGGTTCCGTAGGGGCCTGTGGTGTTCCCTAGGGGCCTGTAGAGTCTCGTACAGTTCCGTAGGGTCCTGTAAGTTTCCCTAAGCGCCCGCAGAGGTCTGAAGGGGCCCGTTCTGTTCCGTAAGGATCCATAGGGCTCCGTAGAGCTTCGTAGGTTCCCTAGAGGCCTGTAGAGTACCGCAGGAGCCAGTAGTGTTCTGTAGGGGCCCGTAGGGTTCCTTCCATAGGGGCTGGCAGTGTTCCGTAGGGTCCTCTAGGGTTGAGTAAGTGCCCGCAGGAGTCTGTAGGAATCCGTGGGATTCTGTAAGGTTCTGGAGGGCTCTGCAGGGTTGCGTAGGGGCCCGTAGAGTTCCGTAGTGGCTGGTAAAGTTCCCTAGGGCCCTGTACCGTTCCGTAAGTGCCTGCAAGGGTCTTTAGGCTTCCGTAGGGGCTGGTAGGGTTCCATAAAGTTCCGCGGGTTCCTGCAGAGTTCTGCAAGTGCCCGCAAGGGCCTGTAGGGGCCCACAGTGTTTCTGCCAGGTTCCGTAGAGTTCCGTAGGGGCCATATTTTTCTGTAGTGGCTGGTAGTATTCCGTAGGGGTCTCTAGGGTTCCGTAGGCACCAGCAGTGTTCTGTAGGAGCCCATAGAGTTTTCGTGAGGCTCCGTTGTGTTGCTAAGGGTCTTGTAGAGTGCTGTCGGGTCCTGGAGTATTCTGTAGGGTTCCCGAGGGGCTCGTAGGGTTCCGTCGAAATCTGTAGGCTTCCCTAGGGGCCCGTGGAGTCCCGTAGATTTCCGTAGGGGCCTGTAGGGTTGTGTAAGTGCCCGCAGGGGTTGGTAGGAGCTTGTAGGGTGCCATAAGTTTCCGGAGGGTTGTGTAGGGTTCCGTAGGGGCCTGTGGTGTTCCCTAGGGGACTGTAGAGTCTCGTACAGTTCTGTAGGGGCCTGTGGTGTTCCCTAGGGGCCTGTAGAGTCTCGTACAGTTCCGTAGGGTCCTGTAGGTTTCCATAAGCGCCCGCAGAGGTCTGAAGGGGCCCGTACTGTTCCGTAAGGATCCATAGGGTTCCGTAGAGCTTCATAGGTTCCCTAGAGGCCTGTAGAGTACCGCAGGAGCCAGTAGTGTTCTGTAGGGGCCCGTAGGGTTCCTTCCATAGGGGCTGGCAGTGTTCTGTAGGGGCGTGTAGGGTTGTGTAAGTGCCAGCAGAAGTCTGTAGGAGTCTGTGGGATTCTGTAAGGTTCCGGAGGGTTCTGCAGGGTTCCGTAGGGGCCCGTAGAGTTCCGTAGTGGCTGGTAAAGTTCCGTAGGGCCCTGTGGGGTTCTGTATGGACCTGTAGGGTTCCGTAGGGGCCTGCAGGGTTCTGTAAGTGCCCGCAGGTGTCTGTAGGGTTCTGTAGGGGTCTGTAGGGTTCCGTAGGCACCTGCAGTGTTCTGTAGGAGCCCATAGGGTTTTCGTGAGGTTCCGTTGTGTTGCTAAGGGTCTTGTAGAGTGCTGTCGGGTCCTGGAGTATTCTGTAGGGTTCCAGAGGGGCTCGTAGGGTTCCATCGAAATCTGTAGGCTTCCCTAGGGGCGCGTAGAGTCCTGTACATTTCCGTAGGGGCCTGTAGGGTTGTGTAAGTGCCCGCAGGGGTTGGTAGGAGCTTGTAGGGTTCCCTAAGTTTCCAGAGGGTTGTGTAGGGTTCCGTAGGGGCCTGTGGTGTTCCCTAGGGGCCTGTAGAGTCTCGTACGGTTCCGTAGGGGCCTGTAGTGTTCCCTATGGGCCTGTAGAGTCTCGTACAGTTCCGTAGGGTCCTGTAGGTTTCCATAAGCGCCCGCAGAGGTCTGAAGGGGCCCGTCCTGTTCCGTAAGGATCCATAGGGTTCCGTAGAGCTTCATAGGTTCCCTAGAGGCCTGTAGAGTACCGCAGGAGCCAGTAGTGTTCTGTAGGGCCCCGTAGGGTTCCTTCCATAGGGGCTGGCAGTGTTCCGTAGGGTCCTCTAGGGTTGAGTAAGTGCCCGCAGGAGTCTGTAGGAATCCGTGGGATTCTGTAAGGTTCTGGAGGGTTCTGCCGGGTTCCATAGGGGCCCGTAGAGTTCCGTAGTGGCTGGTAAAGTTCCGTAGGGCCCTGTACCGTTCCGTAACTGCCTGCAGGGGTCTTTAGGCTTCCGTAGGGGCTGGTAGGGTTCCATAAAATTCCGTGGGTTCCTGCAGAGTTCTGCAAGTGCCCGCAAGGGCCTGTAGGGGCCCACAGTGTTTCTGTCAGGTTCCGTAGAGTTCTGTAGGGGCCATAGGCTTCCGTAGAGGCTGGTAGTATTCCATAGGTGTCTGTAGGGTTCCGTAGGGGTCTGTAGGGTTCCGTAGGCACCTGCAGTGTTCTGTAGGAGCCCATAGGGTTTTCGTGAGGTTTCGTTGTGTTGCTAAGGGTCTTGTAGAGTGCTGTCGGGTCCTGGAGTATTCTGTAGGGTTCCAGAGGGGCTCGTAGGGTTCCGTCGAAATCTGTAGGTTTCCCTAGGGGCCCGTGGAGTCCCGTAGATTTCCGTCGGGGCCTGTAGGGTTGTGTAAGTGCCCGCAGGGGTTGGTAGGAGCTTGTAGGGTGCCATATGTTTCCAGAGGGTTGTGTAGGGTTCCGTAGGGGCCTGTAGAGTCTCGTACAGTTCCGTAGGGGCCTGTAGTGTTCCCTATGGGCCTGTAGAGTCTCGTACAGTTCCGTAGGGTCCTGTAGGTTTCCATAAGCGCCCGCAGAGGTCTGAAGGGGCCCGTACTGTTCCGTAAGGATCCATAGGGCTCCCTAGAGCTTCGTAGGTTCCCTAGAGGCCTGTAGAGTACCGCAGGAGCCAGTAGTCTTCTGTAGGGGCCCGTAGGGTTCCTTCCATAGGGGCTGGCAGTGTTCCGTAGGGTCCTCTAGGGTTGAGTAAGTGCCCGCAGGAGTCTGTAGGAATCCGTGGGATTCTGTAAGGTTCTGGAGGGTTCTGCAGGGTTCCGTAGGGGCCCGTAGAGTTCCGTAGTGGCTGGTAAAGTTCCCTAGGGCCCTGTACCGTTCCGTAACTGCCTGCAAGGGTCTTTAGGCTTCCGTAGGGGCTGGTAGGGTTCCATAAAATTCCGTGGGTTCCTGCAGAGTTCTGCAAGTGCCCACAAGGGCCTGTAGGGGCCCACAGTGTTTCTGTCAGGTTCCGTAGAGTTCCGTAGGGGCCATAGGCTTCCGTAGAGGCTGGTAGTATTCCGTAGGGGTCTGTAGGGTTCCGTAGGCGCCTGCAGTGTTCTGTAGGAGCCCATAGGGTTTTCGTGAGGTTCCGTTGTGTTGCTAAGGGTCTTGTAGAGTGCTGTCGGGTCCTGGAGTATTCTGTAGGGTTCCAGAGGGGCTCGTAGGGTTCTATCGAAATCTGTAGGCTTCCCTAGGGGCCCGTGGAGTCCCGTAGATTTCCGTAGGGGCCTGTAGGGTTGTTTAAGTGCCCGCAGGGGTTGGTAGGAGCTTGTAGGGTGCCATATGTTTCCAGAGGGTTGTGTAGGGTTCCGTAGGGGCCTGTGGTGTTCCCTAGGGGCCTGTAGAGTCTCGTACAGTTCCGTAGGGGCCTGTAGTGTTCCCTAGGGGCCTGTAGAGTCTCGTACAGTTCCGTAGGGTCCTGTAGGTTTCCATAAGCGCCCGCAGAGGTCTGAAGGGGCCCGTACTGTTCTGTAAGGATCCATAGGGTTCCGTAGAGCTTCGTAGGTTCCCTAGAGGGCTGTAGAGTACCGCAGGAGCCAGTAGTGTTCTGTAGGGGCCCGTAGGGTTCCTTCCATAGGGGCTGGCAGTGTTCCGTAGGGTCCTCTAGGGTTGTGTAAGTGCCCGCAGGAGTCTGTAGGAGTCTGTGGGATTCTGTAAGGTTCCGGAGGGTTCTGCCGGGTTCCGTAGGGGCCCGTAGAGTTCCGTAGTGGCTGATAAAATTCCGTAGGGCCCTGTGGGGTTCTGTATGGACCTGTAGGGTTCTGTAGGGGCCTGCAGGGTTCTGTAAGTGCCCGCAGGTGTCTGTAGGGTTCCGTAGGGGTCTGTAGGGTTCCGTAGGCGCCTGCAGTGTTCTGTAGGAGCCCATAGGGTTTTCGTGAGGTTCCGTTGTGTTGCTAAGGGTCTTGTAGAGTGCTGTCGGGTCCTGGAGTATTCTGTAGGGTTCCAGAGGGGCTCGTAGGGTTCTATCGAAATCTGTAGGCTTCCCTAGGGGCCCGTGGAGTCCCGTAGATTTCCGTCGGGGCCTGTAGGGTTGTGTAAGTGCCCGCAGGGGTTGGTAGGAGCTTGTAGGGTGCCATATGTTTCCAGAGGGTTGTGTAGGGTTCCGTAGGGGCCTGTGGTGTTCCCTAGGGGCCTGTAGAGTCTCGTACAGTTCCGTAGGGGCCTGTAGTGTTCCCTAGGGGCCTGTAGAGTCTCATACAGTTCCGTAGGGTCCTGTAGGTTTCCATAAGCGCCCGCAGAGGTCTGAAGGGGCCCGTACTGTTCTGTAAGGATCCATAGGGTTCCGTAGAGCTTCGTAGGTTCCCTAGAGGCCTGTAGAGTACCGCAGGAGCCAGTAGTGTTCTGTAGGGGCCCGTAGGGTTCCTTCCATAGGGGCTGGCAGTGTTCCGTAGGGTCCTCTAGGGTTGAGTAAGTGCCCGCAGGAGTCTGTAGGAATCCGTGGGATTCTGTAAGGTTCTGGAGGGTTCTGCAGGGTTCCGTAGGGGCCCGTAGAGTTCCGTAGTGGCTGGTAAAGTTCCGTAGGGCCCTGTACCGTTCCGTAAGTGCCTGCAAGGCTCTTTAGGCTTCCGTAGGGGCTGGTAGGGTTCCATAAAATTCCGTGGGTTCCTGCAGAGTTCTGCAAGTGCCCACAAGGGCCTGTAGGGGCCCACAGTGTTTCTGTCAGGTTCCGTAGAGTTCCGTAGGGGCCATAGGCTTCCGTAGTGGCTGGTAGTATTCCGTAGGGGTCTGTAGGGTTCCGTAGGCACCTGCAGTGTTCTGTAGGAGCCCATAGGGTTTTCGTGAGGTTTCGTTGTGTTGCTAAGTGTCTTGTAGAGTGCTGTCGGGTCCTGGAGTATTCTGTAGGGTTCCAGAGGGGCTCGTAGGGTTCCGTCGAAATCTGTAGGCTTCCCTAGGGGCCCGTGGAGTCCCGTAGATTTCCATAGGGGCCTGTAGGGTTGTGTAAGTGCCCGCAGGGGTTGGTAGGAGCTTGTAGGGTGCCATATGTTTCCAGAGGGTTGTGTAGGGTTCCGTAGGGGCCTGTAGAGTCTCGTACAGTTCCGTAGGGGCCTGTGGTGTTCCCTAGGGGCCTGTAGAGTCTCGTACAGTTCCGTAGGGTCCTGTAGGTTTCCATAAGCGCCCGCAGAGGTCTGAAGGGGCCCGTACTGTTCCGTAAGGATCCATAGGGTTCTGTAGAGCTTCGTAGGTTCCCTAGAGGCCTGTAGAGCACCGCAGGAGCCAGTAGTGTTATGTAGGGGCCCGTAAGGTTCCTTCCATAGGGGCTGGCAGTGTTCCGTAGGGGCCTCTAGGGTTGTATAAGTGCCCGCAGCAGTCTGTAGGAGTCTGTGGGATTCTATAAGGTTCCGGAGGGTTCTGCAGGGTTCCGTAGGGGCCCGTAGAGTTCCATAGTGGCTGGTAAAGTTCCGTAGGGCCCTGTGGGGTTCCGTATGGACCTGTAGGGTTCTGAAGGGGCCTGCAGGGTTCTGTAAGTTCCCGCAGGTGTCTGTAGGGTTCCGTAGGGGTCTGTAGGGTTCCGTAGGCGCCTGCAGTGTTCTGTAGGAGCCCATAGGGTTTTCGTGAGGTTCCGTTGTGTTGCTAAGGGTCTTGTAGAGTGCTGTCGGGTCCTGGAGTATTCTGTAGGGTTCCAGAGGGGCTCGTAGGGTTCTATCGAAATCTGTAGGCTTCCCTAGGGGCCCGTGGAGTCCCGTAGGTTTCCGTTGAGGCCTGTAGGGTTGTGTAAGTGCCCGCAGGGGTTGGTAGGAGCTTGTAGGGTTCCCTAAGTTTCCAGAGGGTTGTGTAGGGTTCCGTAGGGGCCTGTGGTGTTCCCTAAGGGCCTGTAGAGTCTCGTACAGTTCCGTAGGGGCCTGTAGTGTTCCCTAGGGGCCTGTAGAGTCTCATACAGTTCCATAGGGTCCTGTAGGTTTCCATAAACGCCCGCAGAGGTCTGAAGGGGACCGTACTGTTCCGTAAGGATCCATAGGGCTCCGTAGAGCTTCGTAGGTTCCCTAGAGGCCTGTAGAGTACCGCAGGAGCCAGTAGTGTTCTGTAGGGGTCCGTAAGGTTCTTTCCATAGGGGCTGGCAGTGTTCCGTAGGGTCCTCTAGGGTTGAGTAAGTGCCCGCAGGAGTCTGTAGGAGTCTGTGGGATTCTGTAAGGTTCCGGAGGGTTCTGCCGGGTTCCGTAGGGGCCCGTAGAGTTCCGTAGTGGCTGATAAAATTCCGTAGGGCCCTGTGGGGTTCCGTATGGACCTGTAGGGTTCTGTAGGGGCCTGCAGGGTTCTGTAAGTGCCCGCAGGTGTCTGTAGGGTTCCGTAGGGGTCTGTAGGTTTCCCTAGGCGCCTGCAGTGTTCTGTAGGAGCCCATAGGGTTTTAGTGAGGCTCCGTTGTGTTGCTAAGGGTCTTGTAGAGTGCTGTCGGGTCCTGGAGTATTCTGTAGGGTTCCAGAGGGGCTTGTAGTGTTCCATTGAAATCTGTAGGGTTCCACAGGGGCACATAGAGTCCCGTAGATTTCCGTAGGGGCCTGTAGGGTTGTGTAAGTGCCCGCAGGGGTTGGTAGGAGCTTGTTGGGTTCCATATGTTTCCAGAGGGTTGTGTAGGGTTCCGTAGGGGCTTGTGGTGTTCCCTAGGGGCCTGTAGAGTCTCGTACAGTTCCGTAGGGGCCTGTAGTGTTCCCTATGGGCCTGTAGAGTCTCGTACAGTTCCGTAGGGTCCTGTAGGTTTCCATAAGCGCCCGCAGAGGTCTGAAGGGGCCCGTACTGTTCCGTAAGGATCCATAGGGTTCTGTAGAGCTTCGTAGGTTCCCTAGAGGCCTGTAGAGTACCGCAGGAGCCAGTAGTGTTCTGTAGGGCCCCGTAGGGTTCCTTCCATAGGGGCTGGCAGTGTTCCGTAGGGTCCTCTAGGGTTGAGTAAGTGCCCGCAGGAGTGTGTAGGAATCCGTGGGATTCTGTAAGGTTCTGGAGGGTTCTGCAGGGTTCCGTAGGGGCCCGTAGAGTTCCGTAGTGGCTGGTAAAGTTCCGTAGGGCCCTGTACCGTTCCGTAAGTGCCTGCAAGGGTCTTTAGGCTTCCGTAGGGGCTGGTAGGGTTCCATAAAGTTCTGTGGGTTCCTGCAGAGTTCTGCAAGTGCCCACAAGGGCCTGTAGGGGCCCACAGTGTTTCTGTCAGGTTCCGTAGAGTTCCGTAGGGGCCATAGGCTTCCGTAGCGGCTGGTAGTATTCCGTAGGGGTCTGTAGGGTTCCGTAGGCACCTGCAGTGTTCTGTAGGAGCCCATAGGGTTTTCGTGAGGTTTCGTTGTGTTGCTAAGGGTCTTGTAGAGTGCTGTCGGGTCCTGGAGTATTCTGTAGGGTTCCAGAGGGGCTCGTAGGGTTCCGTCAAAATCTGTAGGCTTCCCTAGGGGCCCCTGGAGTCCCGTAGATTTCCGTAGGGGCCTGTAGGGTTGTGTAAGTGCCCGCAGGGGTTGGTAGGAGCTTGTAGGGTGCCATATGTTTCCAGAGGGTTGTGTAGGGTTCCGTAGGGGCCTGTGGTGTTCCCTAGGGGCCTGTAGAGTCTCGTACAGTTCCGTAGGGGCCTGTAGTGTTCCCTAGGGGCCTGTAGAGTCTCGTACAGTTCCGTAGGGTCCTGTAGGTTTCCATAAGCGCCCGCAGAGGTCTGAAGGGGCCCGTACTGTTCTGTAAGGATCCATAGGGTTCCGTAGAGCTTCGTAGGTTCCCTAGAGGCCTGTAGAGTACCACAGGAGCCAGTAGTGTTCTGTAGGGGCCCGTAGGGTTCCTTCCATAGGGGCTGGCAGTGTTCCGTAGGGTCCTCTAGGGTTGAGTAAGTGCCCGCAGGAGTCTGTAGGAATCCGTGGGATTCTGTAAGGTTCTGGAGGGTTCTGCAGGGTTCCGTAGGGGCCCGTAGAGTTCCGTAGTGGCTGGTAAAGTTCCGTAGGGCCCTGTACCGTTCCGTAACTGCCTGCAAGGCTCTTTAAGCTTCCGTAGGGGCTGGTAGGGTTCCATAAAGTTCTGTGGGTTCCTGTAGAGTTCTGCAAGTGCCCGCAAGGGCCTGTAGGGGCCCACAGTGTTTCTGTCAGGTTCCGTAGAGTTCCGTAGGGGCCATAGGCTTCCGTAGAGGCTGGTAGTATTCCGTAGGTGTCTGTAGGGTTCCGTAGGCACCTGTAGGAGCCCATAGGGTTTTCGTGAGGTTTCGTTGTGTTGCTAAGGGTCTTGTAGAGTGCTGTCGGGTCCTGGAGTATTCTGTAGGGTTCCAGAGGGGCTCATAGGGTTCTATCGAAATCTGTAGGCTTCCCTAGGGGCCCGTGGAGTCCCGTAGATTTCCGTAGGGGCCTGTAGGGTTATGTAAGTGCCCCAGGGGTTGGTAGGAGCTTGTAGGGTGCCATAAGTTTCCAGAGGGATGTGTAGGGTTCCGTAGGGGCCTGTGGTGTTCCCTAGGGGCCTGTAGAGTCTCGTACAGTTCCGTAGGGTCCTGTAGGTTTCCATAAGCGCCCGCAGAGGTCTGAAGGGGCCCGTACTGTTCTGTAAGGATCCATAGGGCTCCGTAGAGCTTCGTAGGTTCCCTAGAGGCCTGTAGAGTACCGCAGGAGCCAGTAGTGTTCTGTAGGGGTCCGTAAGGTTCCTTCCATAGGGGCTGGCAGTGTTCCGTAGGGTCCTCTAGGGTTGAGTAAGTGCCCGCAGGAGTCTGTAGGAATCCGTGGGATTCTGTAAGGTTCTGGAGGGTTCTGCAGGGTTCCGTAGGGGCCCGTAGAGTTCCGTAGTGGCTGGTAAAGTTCCCTAGGGCCCTGTACCGTTCCGTAAGTGCCTGCAAGGGTCTTTAGGCTTCCGTAGGGGCTGGTAGGGTTCCATAAAATTCCGTGGGTTCCTGCAGAGATCTGCAAGTGCCCACAAGGGCCTGTAGGGGCCCACAGTGTTTCTGTCAGGTTCCGTAGAGTTCCGTAGGGGCCATAGGCTTCCGTAGTGGCTGGTAGTATTCCGTAGGGGTCTGTAGGGTTCCGTAGGCACCTGCAGTGTTCTGTAGGAGCCCATAGGGTTTTAGTGAGGTTCCGTTGTGTTGCTAAGGGTCTTGTAGAGTGCTGTCGGGTCCTGGAGTATTCTGTAGGGTTCCAGAGGGGCTCGTAGGGTTCCGTCAAAATCTGTAGGCTTCCCTAGGGGCCCGTGGAGTCCCGTAGATTTCTGTAGGGGCCTGTAGGGTTGTGTAAGTGCCCGCAGGGGTTGGTAGGAGCTTGTAGGGTGCCATATGTTTCCAGAGGGTTGTGTAGGGTTCCGTAGGGGCCTGTAGAGTCTCGTACAGTTCCGTAGGGGCCTGTGGTGTTCCCTAGGGGCCTGTAGAGTCTCGTACAGTTCCGTAGGGTCCTGTAGGTTTCCATAAGCGCCCGCAGAGGTCTGAAGGGGCCCGTCCTGTTCCGTAAGGATCCATAGGTTTCCGTAGAGCTTCGTAGGTTCCCTAGAGGCCTGTAGAGCACCGCAGGAGCCAGTAGTGTTATGTAGGGGCCCGTAAGGTTCCTTCCATAGGGGCTGGCAGTGTTCCGTAGGGGCCTCTAGGGTTGTATAAGTGCCCGCAACAGTCTGTAGGAGTCTGTGGGATTCTATAAGGTTCCGGAGGGTTCTGCAGGGTTCCGTAGGGGCCCGTAGAGTTCCGTAGTGGCTGGTAAAGTTCCCTAGGGCCCTGTACCGTTCCGTAAGTGCCTGCAAGGGTCTTTAGGCTTCCGTAGGGGCTGGTAGGGTTCCATAAAATTCCGTGGGTTCCTGCAGAGATCTGCAAGTGCCCACAAGGGCCTGTAGGGGCCCACAGTGTTTCTGTCAGGTTCCGTAGAGTTCCGTAGGGGCCATAGGCTTCCGTAGTGGCTGGTAGTATTCCGTAGGGGTCTGTAGGGTTCCGTAGGCACCTGCAGTGTTCTGTAGGAGCCCATAGGGTTTTAGTGAGGTTCCGTTGTGTTGCTAAGGGTCTTGTAGAGTGCTGTCGGGTCCTGGAGTATTCTGTAGGGTTCCAGAGGGGCTCGTAGGGTTCCGTCAAAATCTGTAGGCTTCCCTAGGGGCCCGTGGAGTCCCGTAGATTTCTGTAGGGGCCTGTAGGGTTGTGTAAGTGCCCGCAGGGGTTGGTAGGAGCTTGTAGGGTGCCATATGTTTCCAGAGGGTTGTGTAGGGTTCCGTAGGGGCCTGTAGAGTCTCGTACAGTTCCGTAGGGGCCTGTGGTGTTCCCTAGGGGCCTGTAGAGTCTCGTACAGTTCCGTAGGGTCCTGTAGGTTTCCATAAGCGCCCGCAGAGGTCTGAAGGGGCCCGTCCTGTTCCGTAAGGATCCATAGGTTTCCGTAGAGCTTCGTAGGTTCCCTAGAGGCCTGTAGAGCACCGCAGGAGCCAGTAGTGTTATGTAGGGGCCCGTAAGGTTCCTTCCATAGGGGCTGGCAGTGTTCCGTAGGGGCCTCTAGGGTTGTATAAGTGCCCGCAACAGTCTGTAGGAGTCTGTGGGATTCTATAAGGTTCCGGAGGGTTCTGCAGGGTTCCGTAGGGGCCCGTAGAGTTCCGTAGTGGCTGGTAAAGTTCCGTAGGGCCCTGTGGGGTTCCGTATGGACCTGTAGGGTTCTGAAGGGGCCTGCAGGGTTCTGTAAGTTCCCGCAGGTGTCTGTAGGGTTCCGTAGGGGTCTGTAGGGTTCCGTAGGCGCCTGCAGTGTTCTGTAGGAGCCCATAGGGTTTTCGTGAGGTTCCGTTGTGTTGCTAAGGGTCTTGTAGAGTGCTGTCGGGTCCTGGAGTATTCTGTAGGGTTCCAGAGGGGCTCGTAGGGTTCCGTCAAAATCTGTAGGCTTCCCTAGGGGCCCGTGGAGTCCCGTAGATTTCCGTAGGGGCCTGTAGGGTTGTGTAAGTGCCCGCAGGGGTTGGTAGGAGCTTGTAGGGTTCCCTAAGTTTCCAGAGGGTTGTGTAGGGTTCCGTAGGGGCCTGTGGTGTTCCCTAGGGGCCTGTAGAGTCTCGTACAGTTCCGTAGGGGCCTGTAGTGTTCCCTAGGGGCCTGTAGAGTCTCGTACAGTTCCGTAGGGTCCTGTAGGTTTCCATAAGCACCCGCAGAGGTCTGAAGGGGCCCGTCCTGTTCTGTAAGGATCCATAGGGTTCCGTAGAGCTTCGTAGGTTCCCTAGAGGCCTGTAGAGTACCGCAGGAGCCAGTAGTGTTCTGTAGGGGTCCGTAAGGTTCCTTCCATAGGGGCTGGCAGTGTTCCGTAGGGTCCTCTAGGGTTGAGTAAGTGCCCGCAGGAGTCTGTAGGAATCCGTGGGATTCTGTAAGGTTCTGGAGGGTTCTGCAGGGTTGCGTAGGGGCCCGTAGAGTTCCGTAGTGGCTGGTAAAGTTCCGTAGGGCCCTGTACCGTTCCGTAAGTGCCTGCAAGGGTCTTTAGGCTTCCGTAGGGGCTGGTAGGGTTCCATAAAATTCCGTGGGTTCCTGCAGAGTTCTGCAAGTGCCCGCAAGGGCCTGTAGGGGCCCACAGTGTTTCTGTCAGGTTCCGTAGAGTTCCGTAGGGGCCATAGGCTTCCGTAGAGGCTGGTAGTATTCCGTAGGTGTCTGTAGGGTTCCGTAGGCACCTGCAGTGTTCTGTAGGAGCCCATAGGGTTTTCGTGAGGTTTCGTTGTGTTGCTAAGGGTCTTGTAGAGTGCTGTCGGGTCCTGGAGTATTCTGTAGGGTTCCAGAGGGGCTCGTAGGGTTCCGTCAAAATCTGTAGGCTTCCCTAGGGGCCCGTGGAGTCCCGTAGATTTCCGTAGGGGCCTGTAGGGTTGTGTAAGTGCCCGCAGGGGTTGGTAGGAGCTTGTAGGGTGCCATATGTTTCCAGAGGGTTGTGTAGGGTTCCGTAGGGGCCTGTAGAGTCTCGTACAGTTCCGTAGGGGCCTGTGGTGTTCCCTAGGGGCCTGTAGAGTCTCGTACAGTTCCGTAGGGTCCTGTAGGTTTCCATAAGCGCCCGCAGAGGTCTGAAGGGGCCCGTACTGTTCCGTAAGGATCCATAGGGTTCCGTAGAGCTTCGTAGGTTCCCTAGAGGCCTGTAGAGCACCGCAGGAGCCAGTAGTGTTATGTAGGGGCCCGTAAGGTTCCTTCCATAGGGGCTGGCAGTGTTCCGTAGGGGCCTCTAGGGTTGAGTAAGTGCCCGCAGCAGTCTGTAGGAGTCTGTGGGATTCTATAAGGTTCCGGAGGGTTCTGCAGGGTTCCGTAGGGGCCCGTAGAGTTCCGTAGTGGCTGGTAAAGTTCCGTAGGGCCCTGTGGGGTTCCGTATGGACCTGTAGGGTTCTGAAGGGGCCTGCAGGGTTCTGTAAGTTCCCGCAGGTGTCTGTAGGGTTCCGTAGGGGTCTGTAGGGTTCCGTAGGCGCCTGCAGTGTTCTGTAGGAGCCCATAGGGTTTTCGTGAGGTTCCGTTGTGTTGCTAAGGGTCTTGTAGAGTGCTGTCGGGTCCTGGAGTATTCTGTAGGGTTCCAGAGGGGCTCGTAGGGTTCTATCGAAATCTGTAGGCTTCCCTAGGGGCCCGTGGAGTCCCGTAGATTTCCGTAGGGGCCTGTAGGGTTGTGTAAGTGCCCGCAGGGGTTGGTAGGAGCTTGTAGGGTGCCATATGTTTCCAGAGGGTTGTGTAGGGTTCCGTAGGGGCCTGTAGAGTCTCGTACAGTTCCGTAGGGGCCTGTAGTGTTCCCTAGGGGCCTGTAGAGTCTCGTACAGTTCCGTAGGGTCCTGTAGGTTTCCATAAGCGCCCGCAGAGGTCTGAAGGGGCCCGTCCTGTTCCGTAAGGATCCATAGGTTTCCGTAGAGCTTCGTAGGTTCCCTAGAGGCCTGTAGAGCACTGCAGGAGCCAGTAGTGTTCTGTAGGGCCCCGTAGGGTTCCTTCCATAGGGGCTGGCAGTGTTCCGTAGGGTCCTCTAGGGTTGAGTAAGTGCCCGCAGGAGTCTGTAGGAATCCGTGGGATTCTGTAAGGTTCTGGAGGGTTCTGCAGGGTTGCGTAGGGGCCCGTAGAGTTCCGTAGTGGCTGGTAAAGTTCCGTAGGGCCCTGTACCGTTCCGTAAGTGCCTGCAAGGGTCTTTAGGCTTCCGTAGGGGCTGGTAGGGTTCCATAAAATTCCGTGGGTTCCTGCAGAGTTCTGCAAGTGCCCGCAAGGGCCTGTAGGGGCCCACAGTGTTTCTGTCAGGTTCCGTAGAGTTGCGTAGGGGCCATAGGCTTCCGTAGCGGCTGGTAGTATTCCGTAGGTGTCTGTAGGGTTCCGTAGGCACCTGCAGTGTTCTGTAGGAGCCCATAGGGTTTTCGTGAGGTTTCGTTGTGTTGCTAAGGGTCTTGTAGAGTGCTGTCGGGTCCTGGAGTATTCTGTAGGGTTCCAGAGGGGCTCGTAGGGTTCCGTCAAAATCTGTAGGCTTCCCTAGGGGCCCCTGGAGTCCCGTAGATTTCCATAGGGGCCTGTAGGGTTGTGTAAGTGCCCGCAGGGGTTGGTAGGAGCTTGTAGGGTGCCATAAGTTTCCAGAGGGTTGTGTAGGGTTCCGTAGGGGCCTGTAGAGTCTCGTACAGTTCCGTAGGGGCCTGTGGTGTTCCCTAGGGGCCTGTAGAGTCTCGTACAGTTCCGTAGGGTCCTGTAGGTTTCCATAAGCGCCCGCAGAGGTCTGAAGGGGCCCGTACTGTTCCGTAAGGATCCATAGGGTTCCGTAGAGCTTCGTAGGTTCCCTAGAGGCCTGTAGAGCACCGCAGGAGCCAGTAGTGTTCTGTAGGGGCCCGTAAGGTTCCTTCCATAGGGGCTGGCAGTGTTCCGTAGGGGCCTCTAGGGTTGTATAAGTGCCCGCAGCAGTCTGTAGGAGTCTGTGGGATTCTATAAGGTTCCGGAGGGTTCTGCAGGGTTCCGTAGGGGCCCGTAGAGTTCCGTAGTGGCTGGTAAAGTTCCGTAGGGCCCTGTGGGGTTCCGTATGGACCTGTAGGGTTCTGAAGGGGCCTGCAGGGTTCTGTAAGTTCCCGCAGGTGTCTGTAGGGTTCCGTAGGGGTCTGTAGGGTTCCGTAGGCGCCTGCAGTGTTCTGTAGGAGCCCATAGGGTTTTCGTGAGGTTCCGTTGTGTTGCTAAGGGTCTTGTAGAGTGCTGTCGGGTCCTGGAGTATTCTGTAGGGTTCCAGAGGGGCTCGTAGGGTTCTATCGAAATCTGTAGGCTTCCCTAGGGGCCCGTGGAGTCCCGTAGATTTCCGTAGGGGCCTGTAGGGTTGTGTAAGTGCCCGCAGGGGTTGGTAGGAGCTTGTAGGGTTCCCTAAGTTTCCAGAGGGTTGTGTAGGGTTCCGTAGGGGCCTGTGGTGTTCCCTAGGGGCCTGTAGAGTCTCGTACAGTTCCGTAGGGGCCTGTAGTGTTCCCTAGGGGCCTGTAGAGTCTCGTACAGTTCCGTAGGGTCCTGTAGGTTTCCATAAGCACCCGCAGAGGTCTGAAGGGGCCCGTCCTGTTCTGTAAGGATCCATAGGGTTCCGTAGAGCTTCGTAGGTTCCCTAGAGGCCTGTAGAGTACCGCAGGAGCCAGTAGTGTTCTGTAGGGGTCCGTAAGGTTCCTTCCATAGGGGCTGGCAGTGTTCCGTAGGGTCCTCTAGGGTTGAGTAAGTGCCCGCATGAGTCTGTAGGAATCTGTGGGATTCTGTAAGGTTCTGGAGGGTTCTGCAGGGTTGCGTAGGGGCCCGTAGAGTTCCGTAGTGGCTGGTAAAGTTCCGTAGGGCCCTGTACCGTTCCGTAAGTGCCTGCAAGGGTCTTTAGGCTTCCGTAGGGGCTGGTAGGGTTCCATAAAATTCCGTGGGTTCCTGCAGAGTTCTGCAAGTGCCCGCAAGGGCCTGTAGGGGCCCACAGTGTTTCTGTCAGGTTCCGTAGAGTTGCGTAGGGGCCATAGGCTTCCGTAGCGGCTGGTAGTATTCCGTAGGTGTCTGTAGGGTTCCGTAGGCACCTGCAGTGTTCTGTAGGAGCCCATAGGGTTTTCGTGAGGTTTCGTTGTGTTGCTAAGGGTCTTGTAGAGTGCTGTCGGGTCCTGGAGTATTCTGTAGGGTTCCAGAGGGGCTCGTAGGGTTCCGTCAAAATCTGTAGGCTTCCCTAGGGGCCCCTGGAGTCCCGTAGATTTCCATAGGGGCCTGTAGGGTTGTGTAAGTGCCCGCAGGGGTTGGTAGGAGCTTGTAGGGTGCCATATGTTTCCAGAGGGTTGTGTAGGGTTCCGTAGGGGCCTGTAGAGTCTCGTACAGTTCCGTAGGGGCCTGTGGTGTTCCCTAGGGGCCTGTAGAGTCTCGTACAGTTCCGTAGGGTCCTGTAGGTTTCCATAAGCGCCCGCAGAGGTCTGAAGGGGCCCGTACTGTTCCGTAAGGATCCATAGGGTTCCGTAGAGCTTCGTAGGTTCCCTAGAGGCCTGTAGAGCACCGCAGGAGCCAGTAGTGTTATGTAGGGGCCCGTAAGGTTCCTTCCATAGGGGCTGGCAGTGTTCCGTATGGGCCTCTAGGGTTGTATAAGTGCCCGCAGCAGTCTGTAGGAGTCTGTGGGATTCTGTAAGGTTCCGGAGGGTTCTGCAGGGTTCCGTAGGGGCCCGTAGAGTTCCGTAGTGGCTGGTAAAGTTCCGTAGGGCCCTGTGGGGTTCCGTATGGACCTGTAGGGTTCTGAAGGGGCCTGCAGGGTTCTGTAAGTTCCCGCAGGTGTCTGTAGGGTTCCGTAGGGGTCTGTAGGGTTCCGTAGGCGCCTGCAGTGTTCTGTAGGAGCCCATAGGGTTTTCGTGAGGTTCCGTTGTGTTGCTAAGGGTCTTGTAGAGTGCTGTCGGGTCCTGGAGTATTCTGTAGGGTTCCAGAGGGGCTCGTAGGGTTCTATCGAAATCTGTAGGCTTCCCTAGGGGCCCGTGGAGTCCCGTAGATTTCCGTAGGGGCCTGTAGGGTTGTGTAAGTGCCCGCAGGGGTTGGTAGGAGCTTGTAGGGTGCCATATGTTTCCAGAGGGTTGTGTAGGGTTCCGTAGGGGCCTGTAGAGTCTCGTACAGTTCCGTAGGGGCCTGTGGTGTTCCCTAGGGGCCTGTAGAGTCTCGTACAGTTCCGTAGGGTCCTGTAGGTTTCCATAAGCGCCCGCAGAGGTCTGAAGGGGCCCGTCCTGTTCCGTAAGGATCCATAGGTTTCCGTAGAGCTTCGTAGGTTCCCTAGAGGCCTGTAGAGCACCGCAGGAGCCAGTAGTGTTATGTAGGGGCCCGTAAGGTTCCTTCCATAGGGGCTGGCAGTGTTCCGTAGGGGCCTCTAGGGTTGTATAAGTGCCCGCAGCAGTCTGTAGGAGTCTGTGGGATTCTATAAGGTTCCGGAGGGTTCTGCAGGGTTCCGTAGGGGCCCGTAGAGTTCCGTAGTGGCTGGTAAAGTTCCGTAGGGCCCTGTGGGGTTCCGTATGGACCTGTAGGGTTCTGAAGGGGCCTGCAGGGTTCTGTAAGTTCCCGCAGGTGTCTGTAGGGTTCCGTAGGGGTCTGTAGGGTTCCGTAGGCGCCTGCAGTGTTCTGTAGGAGCCCATAGGGTTTTCGTGAGGTTCCGTTGTGTTGCTAAGGGTCTTGTAGAGTGCTGTCGGGTCCTGGAGTATTCTGTAGGGTTCCAGAGGGGCTCGTAGGGTTCTATCGAAATCTGTAGGCTTCCCTAGGGGCCCATGGAGTCCGGTAGATTTCCGTAGGGGCCTGTAGGGTTGTGTAAGTGCCCGCAGGGGTTGGTAGGAGCTTGTAGGGTGCCATAAGTTTCCAGAGGGTTGTGTAGGGTTCCGTAGGGGCCTGTGGTGTTCCCTAGGGGCCTGTAGAGTCTCGTACGGTTCCGTAGGGGCCTGTGGTGTTCCCTAGGGGCCTGTAGAGTCTCGTACAGTTCCGTAGGGTCCTGTAGGTTTCCATAAGCGCCCGCAGAGGTCTGAAGGGGCCCGTCCTGTTCTGTAAGGATCCATAGGGTTCCGTAGAGCTTCGTAGGTTCCCTAGAGGCCTGTAGAGTACCGCAGGAGCCAGTAGTGTTCTGTAGGGCCCCGTAGGGTTCCTTCCGTAGGGGCTGGCAGTGTTCCGTAGGGTCCTCTAGGGTTGAGTAAGTGCCCGCAGGAGTCTGTAGGAGTCTGTGGGATTCTGTAAGGTTCTGGAGGGTTCTGCCAGGTTCCGTAGGGGCCTGTAGAGTTCCGTAGTGGCTGGTAAAGTTCCCTAGGGCCCTGTACCGTTCCGTAACTGCCTGCAAGGCTCTTTAGGCTTCTGTAGGGGCTGGTAGGGTTCCATAAAATTCCGTGGGTTCCTGCAGAGTTCTGCAAGTGCCCACAAGGGCCTGTAGGGGCCCACAGTGTTTCTGTCAGGTTCCGTAGAGTTCCGTAGGGGCCATAGGCTTCCGTAGAGGCTGGTAGTATTCCGTAGGGGTCTGTAGGGTTCCGTAGGCGCCTGCAGTGTTCTGTAGGAGCCCATAGGGTTTTCGTGAGGTTTCGTTGTGTTGCTAAGGGTCTTGTAGAGTGCTGTCGGGTCCTGGAGTATTCTGTAGGGTTCCAGAGGGGCTCGTAGGGTTCTATCGAAATCTGTAGGCTTCCCTAGGGGCCCGTGGAGTCCCGTAGATTTCCGTAGGGGCCTGTAGGGTTATGTAAGTGCCCCAGGGGTTGGTAGGAGCTTGTAGGGTGCCATAAGTTTCCAGAGGGATGTGTAGGGTTCCGTAGGGGCCTGTGGTGTTCCCTAGGGGCCTGTAGAGTCTCGTACAGTTCCGTAGGGTCCTGTAGGTTTCCATAAGCGCCCGCAGAGGTCTGAAGGGGCCCGTACTGTTCCGTAAGGATCCATAGGGCTCCGTAGAGCTTCGTAGGTTCCCTAGAGGCCTGTAGAGTACTGCAGGAGCCAGTAGTGTTCTGTAGGGGTCCGTAAGGTTCCTTCCATAGGGGCTGGCAGTGTTCCGTAGGGTCCTCTAGGGTTGAGTAAGTGCCCGCAGGAGTCTGTAGGAATCCGTGGGATTCTGTAAGGTTCTGGAGGGTTCTGCAGGGTTCCGTAGGGGCCCGTAGAGTTCCGTAGTGGCTGGTAAAGTTCCGTAGGGCCCTGTACCGTTCCGTAACTGCCTGCAAGGGTCTTTAGGCTTCCGTAGGGGCTGGTAGGGTTCCATAAAATTCCGTGGGTTCCTGCAGAGTTCTGCAAGTGCCCACAAGGGCCTGTAGGGGCCCACAGTGTTTCTGTCAGGTTCCGTAGAGTTCCGTAGGGGCCATAGGCTTCCGTAGAGGCTGGTAGTATTCCGTAGGGGTCTGTAGGGTTCCGTAGGCACCTGCAGTGTTCTGTAGGAGCCCATAGGGTTTTCGTGAGGTTTCGTTGTGTTGCTAAGGGTCTTGTAGAGTGCTGTCGGGTCCTGGAGTATTCTGTAGGGTTCCAGAGGGGCTCGTAGGGTTCCGTCGAAATCTGTAGGCTTCCCTAGGGGCCCATGGAGTCCCGTAGATTTCCATAGGGGCCTGTAGGGTTGTGTAAGTGCCCGCAGGGGTTGGTAGGAGCTTGTAGGGTGCCATATGTTTCCAGAGGGTTGTGTAGGGTTCCGTAGGGGCCTGTAGAGTCTCGTACAGTTCCGTAGGGGCCTGTAGTGTTCCCTAGGGGCCTGTAGAGTCTCGTACAGTTCCGTAGCATCCTGTAGGTTTCCATAAGCGCCCGCAGAGGTCTGAAGGGGCCCGTACTGTTCCGTAAGGATCCATAGGGCTCCGTAGAGCTTCGTAGGTTCCCTAGAGGCCTGTAGAGCACCGCAGGAGCCAGTAGTGTTCTGTAGGGGTCTGTAGGGTTCCTTCCATAGGGGCTGGCAGTGTTCCGTAGGGTCCTCTAGGGTTGAGTAAGTGCCCGCAGGAGTCTGTAGGAATCCGTGGGATTCTGTAAGGTTCTGGAGGGTTCTGCAGGGTTCCGTAGGGGCCCGTAGAGTTCCGTAGTGGCTGGTAAAGTTCCGTAGGGCCCTGTACCGTTCCGTAACTGCCTGCAAGGCTCTTTAGGCTTCCGTAGGGGCTGGTAGGGTTCCATAAAGTTCCGTGGGTTCCTGCAGAGTTCTGCAAGTGCCCGCAAGGGCCTGTAGGGGCCCACAGTGTTTCTGTCAGGTTCCGTAGAGTTCCGTAGGGGCCATAGGCTTCCGTAGAGGCTGGTAGTATTCCGTAGGGGTCTGTAGGGTTCCGTAGGCACCTGCAGTGTTCTGTAGGAGCCCATAGGGTTTTCGTGAGGTTTCGTTGTGTTGCTAAGGGTCTTGTAGAGTGCTGTCGGGTCCTGGAGTATTCTGTAGGGTTCCAGAGGGGCTCGTAGGGTTCTATCGAAATCTGTAGGCTTCCCTAGGGGCCCGTGGAGTCCCGTAGATTTCCGTAGGGGCCTGTAGGGTTATGTAAGTGCCCCAGGGGTTGGTAGGAGCTTGTAGGGTGCCATAAGTTTCCAGAGGGATGTGTAGGGTTCCGTAGGGGCCTGTGGTGTTCCCTAGGGGCCTGTAGAGTCTCGTACAGTTCCGTAGGGTCCTGTAGGTTTCCATAAGCGCCCGCAGAGGTCTGAAGGGGCCCGTACTGTTCCGTAAGGATCCATAGGGCTCCGTAGAGCTTCGTAGGTTCCCTAGAGGCCTGTAGAGCACCGCAGGAGCCAGTAGTGTTCTGTAGGGGTCCGTAAGGTTCCTTCCATAGGGGCTGGCAGTGTTCCGTAGGGTCCTCTAGGGTTGAGTAAGTGCCCGCAGGAGTCTGTAGGAGTCTGTGGGATTCTGTAAGGTTCTGGAGGGTTCTGCCAGGTTCCGTAGGGGCCTGTAGAGTTCCGTAGTGGCTGGTAAAGTTCCGTAGGGCCCTGTACCGTTCCGTAACTGCCTGCAAGGGTCTTTAGGCTTCCGTAGGGGCTGGTAGGGTTCCATAAAATTCCGTGGGTTCCTGCAGAGTTCTGCAAGTGCCCACAAGGGCCTGTAGGGGCCCACAGTGTTTCTGTCAGGTTCCGTAGAGTTCCGTAGGGGCCATAGGCTTCCGTAGAGGCTGGTAGTATTCCGTAGGGGTCTGTAGGGTTCCGTAGGCGCCTGCAGTGTTCTGTAGGAGCCCATAGGGTTTTCGTGAGGTTTCGTTGTGTTGCTAAGGGTCTTGTAGAGTGCTGTCGGGTCCTGGAGTATTCTGTAGGGTTCCAGAGGGGCTCGTAGGGTTCTATCGAAATCTGTAGGCTTCCCTAGGGGACCGTGGAGTCCCGTAGATTTCCGTAGGGGCCTGTAGGGTTATGTAAGTGCCCCAGGGGTTGGTAGGAGCTTGTAGGGTGCCATAAGTTTCCAGAGGGATGTGTAGGGTTCCGTAGGGGCCTGTGGTGTTCCCTAGGGGCCTGTAGAGTCTCGTACAGTTCCGTAGGGTCCTGTAGGTTTCCATAAGCGCCCGCAGAGGTCTGAAGGGGCCCGTACTGTTCCGTAAGGATCCATAGGGTTCCGTAGAGCTTCGTAGGTTCCCTAGAGGCCTGTAGAGTACTGCAGGAGCCAGTAGTGTTCTGTAGGGGTCCGTAAGGTTCCTTCCATAGGGGCTGGCAGTGTTCCGTAGGGTCCTCTAGGGTTGAGTAAGTGCCCGCAGGAGTCTGTAGGAATCCGTGGGATTCTGTAAGGTTCTGGAGGGTTCTGCAGGGTTCCGTAGGGGCCCGTAGAGTTCCGTAGTGGCTGGTAAAGTTCCGTAGGGCCCTGTACCGTTCCGTAACTGCCTGCAAGGGTCTTTAGGCTTCCGTAGGGGCTGGTAGGGTTCCATAAAATTCCGTGGGTTCCTGCAGAGTTCTGCAAGTGCCCACAAGGGCCTGTAGGGGCCCACAGTGTTTCTGTCAGGTTCCGTAGAGTTCCGTAGGGGCCATAGGCTTCCGTAGAGGCTGGTAGTATTCCGTAGGGGTCTGTAGGGTTCCGTAGGCACCTGCAGTGTTCTGTAGGAGCCCATAGGGTTTTCGTGAGGTTTCGTTGTGTTGCTAAGGGTCTTGTAGAGTGCTGTCGGGTCCTGGAGTATTCTGTAGGGTTCCAGAGGGGCTCGTAGGGTTCCGTCGAAATCTGTAGGCTTCCCTAGGGGCCCATGGAGTCCCGTAGATTTCCATAGGGGCCTGTAGGGTTGTGTAAGTGCCCGCAGGGGTTGGTAGGAGCTTGTAGGGTGCCATATGTTTCCAGAGGGTTGTGTAGGGTTCCGTAGGGGCCTGTAGAGTCTCGTACAGTTCCGTAGGGGCCTGTAGTGTTCCCTAGGGGCCTGTAGAGTCTCGTACAGTTCCGTAGCATCCTGTAGGTTTCCATAAGCGCCCGCAGAGGTCTGAAGGGGCCCGTACTGTTCCGTAAGGATCCATAGGGTTCCGTAGAGCTTCGTAGGTTCCCTAGAGGCCTGTAGAGCACCGCAGGAGCCAGTAGTGTTCTGTAGGGGCCCGTAAGGTTCCTTCCATAGGGGCTGGCAGTGTTCCGTAGGGGCCTCTAGGGTTGTATAAGTGCCCGCAGCAGTCTGTAGGAGTCTGTGGGATTCTATAAGGTTCCGGAGGGTTCTGCAGGGTTCCGTAGGGGCCCGTAGAGTTCCGTAGTGGCTGGTAAAGTTCCGTAGGGCCCTGTGGGGTTCCGTATGGACCTGTAGGGTTCTGAAGGGGCCTGCAGGGTTCTATAAGTTCCCGCAGGTGTCTGTAGGGTTCCGTAGGGGTCTGTAGGGTTCCGTAGGCGCCTGCAGTGTTCTGTAGGAGCCCATAGGGTTTTCGTGAGGTTCCGTTGTGTTGCTAAGGGTCTTGTAGAGTGCTGTCGGGTCCTGGAGTATTCTGTAGGGTTCCAGAGGGGCTCGTAGGGTTCTATCGAAATCTGTAGGCTTCCCTAGGGGCCCGTGGAGTCCCGTAGATTTCCGTAGGGGCCTGTAGGGTTGTGTAAGTGCCCGCAGGGGTTGGTAGGAGCTTGTAGGGTGCCATATGTTTCCAGAGGGTTGTGTAGGGTTCCGTAGGGGCCTGTGGTGTTCCCTAGGGGCCTGTAGAGTCTCGTACGGTTCCGTAGGGGCCTGTGGTGTTCCCTAGGGGCCTGTAGAGTCTCGTAGAGTTCAGTAGGGTCCTGTAGGTTTCCATAGGCGCCCGCAGAGGTCTGAAGGGGCCCGTCCTGTTCCGTAAGGATCCATAGGGTTCCGTAGAGCTTCGTAGGTTCCCTAGAGGCCTGTAGAGCACCGCAGGAGCCAGTAGTGTTCTGTAGGGGCCCGTAAGGTTCCTTCCATAGGGGCTGGCAGTGTTCCGTAGGGTCCTCTAGGGTTGAGTAAGTGCCCGCAGGAGTCTGTAGGAATCCATGGGATTCTATAAGGTTCTGGAGGGTTCTGCAGGGTTCCGTAGGGGCCCGTAGAGTTCCGTAGTGGCTGGTAAAGTTCCGTAGGGCCCTGTGGGGTTCCGTATGGACCTGTAGGGTTCTGAAGGGGCCTGCAGGGTTCTGTAAGTTCCCGCAGGTGTCTGTAGGGTTCCGTAGGGGTCTGTAGGGTTCCGTAGGCGCCTGCAGTGTTCTGTAGGAGCCCATAGGGTTTTCGTGAGGTTCCGTTGTGTTGCTAAGGGTCTTGTAGAGTGCTGTCGGGTCCTGGAGTATTCTGTAGGGTTCCAGAGGGGCTCGTAGGGTTCCGTCAAAATCTGTAGGCTTCCCTAGGGGCCTGTGGAGTCCCGTAGATTTCCGTAGGGGCCTGTAGGGTTGTGTAAGTGCCCGCAGGGGTTGGTAGGAGCTTGTAGGGTGCCATATGTTTCCAGAGGGTTGTGTATGGTTCCGTAGGGGCCTGTGGTGTTCCCTAGGGGCCTGTAGAGTCTCGTACAGTTCCGTAGGGTCCTGTAGGTTTCCATAAGCGCCCGCAGAGGTCTGAAGGGGCCCGTACTGTTCCGTAAGGATCCATAGGGTTCCGTAGAGCTTCGTAGGTTCCCTAGAGGCCTGTAGAGCACCGCAGGAGCCAGTAGTGTTCTGTAGGGGCCCGTAAGGTTCCTTCCATAGGGGCTGGCAGTGTTCCGTAGGGGCCTCTAGGGTTGTATAAGTGCCCGCAGCAGTCTGTAGGAGTCTGTGGGATTCTATAAGGTTCCGGAGGGTTCTGCAGGGTTCCGTAGGGGCCCGTAGAGTTCCGTAGTGGCTGGTAAAGTTCCGTAGGGCCCTGTGGGGTTCCGTATGGACCTGTAGGGTTCTGAAGGGGCCTGCAGGGTTCTATAAGTTCCCGCAGGTGTCTGTAGGGTTCCGTAGGGGTCTGTAGGGTTCCGTAGGCGCCTGCAGTGTTCTGTAGGAGCCCATAGGGTTTTCGTGAGGTTCCGTTGTGTTGCTAAGGGTCTTGTAGAGTGCTGTCGGGTCCTGGAGTATTCTGTAGGGTTCCAGAGGGGCTCGTAGGGTTCTATCGAAATCTGTAGGCTTCCCTAGGGGCCCGTGGAGTCCCGTAGATTTCCGTAGGGGCCTGTAGGGTTGTGTAAGTGCCCGCAGGGGTTGGTAGGAGCTTGTAGGGTGCCATATGTTTCCAGAGGGTTGTGTAGGGTTCCGTAGGGGCCTGTGGTGTTCCCTAGGGGCCTGTAGAGTCTCGTACGGTTCCGTAGGGGCCTGTGGTGTTCCCTAGGGGCCTGTAGAGTCTCGTACAGTTCCGTAGGGTCCTGTAGGTTTCCATAGGCGCCCGCAGAGGTCTGAAGGGGCCCGTCCTGTTCCGTAAGGATCCATAGGGTTCCGTAGAGCTTCGTAGGTTCCCTAGAGGCCTGTAGAGCACCGCAGGAGCCAGTAGTGTTCTGTAGGGGCCCGTAAGGTTCCTTCCATAGGGGCTGGCAGTGTTCCGTAGGGTCCTCTAGGGTTGAGTAAGTGCCCGCAGGAGTCTGTAGGAATCCGTGGGATTCTGTAAGGTTCTGGAGGGTTCTGCAGGGTTGCGTAGGGGCCCGTAGAGTTCCGTAGTGGCTGGTAAAGTTCCGTAGGGCCCTGTACCGTTCTGTAACTGCCTGCAAGGGTCTTTAGGCTTCCGTAGGGGCTGGTAGGGTTCCAGAAAGTTCTGTGGGTTCCTGTAGAGTTCTGCAAGTGCCCGCAAGGGCCTGTAGGGGCCCACAGTGTTTCTGTCAGGTTCCGTAGAGTTCCGTAGGGGCCATAGGCTTCCGTAGCGGCTGGTAGTATTCCGTAGGGGTCTGTAGGGTTCCGTAGACACCTGCAGTGTTCTGTAGGAGCCCATAGGGTTTTCGTGAGGTTTCGTTGTGTTGCTAAGGGTCTTGTAGAGTGCTGTCGGGTCCTGGAGTATTCTGTAGGGTTCCAGAGGGGCTCGTAGGGTTCCGTCGAAATCTGTAGGCTTCCCTAGGGGCCCATGGAGTCCCGTAGATTTCCATAGGGGCCTGTAGGGTTGTGTAAGTGCCCGCAGGGGTTGGTAGGAGCTTGTAGGGTGCCATATGTTTCCAGAGGGTTGTGTAGGGTTCCGTAGGGGCCTGTAGAGTCTCGTACAGTTCCGTAGGGGCCTGTAGTGTTCCCTAGGGGCCTGTAGAGTCTCGTACAGTTCCGTAGGGTCCTGTAGGTTTCCATAAGCGCCCGCAGAGGTCTGAATGGGCCCGTCCTGTTCCGTAAGGATCCATAGGGTTCCGTAGAGCTTCGTAGGTTCCCTAGAGGCCTGTAGAGTACCGCAGGAGCCAGTAGTGTTCTGTAGGGGCCCGTAAGGTTCCTTCCATAGGGGCTGGCAGTGTTCCATAGGGGCCTCTAGGGTTGTGTAAGTGCCCGCAGGAGTCTGTAGGAATCCATGGGATTCTATAAGGTTCTGGAGGGTTCTGCAGGGTTCCGTAGGGGCCCGTAGAGTTCCGTAGTGGCTGGTAAAGTTCCGTAGGGCCCTGTGGGGTTCCGTATGGACCTGTAGGGTTCTGAAGGGGCCTGCAGGGTTCTGTAAGTTCCCGCAGGTGTCTGTAGGGTTCCGTAGGGGTCTGTAGGGTTCCGTAGGCGCCTGCAGTGTTCTGTAGGAGCCCATAGGGTTTTCGTGAGGTTCCGTTGTGTTGCTAAGGGTCTTGTAGAGTGCTGTCGGGTCCTGGAGTATTCTGTAGGGTTCCAGAGGGGCTCGTAGGGTTCCGTCAAAATCTGTAGGCTTCCCTAGGGGCCTGTGGAGTCCCGTAGATTTCCGTAGGGGCCTGTAGGGTTGTGTAAGTGCCCGCAGGGGTTGGTAGGAGCTTGTAGGGTGCCATATGTTTCCAGAGGGTTGTGTATGGTTCCGTAGGGGCCTGTGGTGTTCCCTAGGGGCCTGTAGAGTCTCGTACAGTTCCGTAGGGTCCTGTAGGTTTCCATTAGCGCCCGCAGAGGTTTGAAGGGACCCGTACTGTTCCGTAAGGATCCATAGGGCTCCGTAGAGCTTCGTAGGTTCCTTAGAGGCCTGTAGAGTACCGCAGGAGCCAGTAGTGTTCTGTAGGGGTCCGTAAGGTTCCTTCCATAGGGGCTGGCAGTGTTCCGTAGGGTCCTCTAGGGTTGAGTAAGTGCCCGCAGGAGTCTGTAGGAGTCTGTGGGATTCTGTAAGGTTCTGGAGGGTTCTGCCGGGTTCCGTAGGGGCCTGTAGAGTTCCGTAGTGGCTGGTAAAGTTCCCTAGGGCCCTGTACCGTTCCGTAAGTGCCTGCAAGGGTCTTTAGGCTTCCGTAGGGGCTGGTAGGGTTCCATAAAGTTCCGTGGGTTCCTGCAGAGTTCTGCAAGTGCCCGCAAGGGCCTGTAGGGGCCCACAGTGTTTCTGTCAGGTTCCGTAGAGTTCCGTAGGGGCCATAGGCTTCCGTAGCGGCTGGTAGTATTCCGTAGGGGTCTGTAGGGTTCCGTAGGCACCTGCAGTGTTCTGTAGGAGCCCATAGGGTTTTAGTGAGGTTCCGTTGTGTTGCTAAGGGTCTTGTAGAGTGCTGTCGGGTCCTGGAGTATTCTGTAGGGTTCCAGAGGGGCTCGTAGGGTTCCGTCGAAATCTGTAGGCTTCCCTAGGGGCCCGTGGAGTCCCGTAGATTTCCATAGGGGCCTGTAGGGTTGTGTAAGTGCCCGCAGGGGTTGGTAGGAGCTTGTAGGGTGCCATATGTTTCCAGAGGGTTGTGTAGGGTTCCGTAGGGGCCTGTGGTGTTCCCTAGGGGCCTGTAGAGTCTCGTACAGTTCCGTAGGGGCCTGTAGTGTTCCCTAGGGGCCTCTAGAGTCTCGTACAGTTCCGTAGGGTCCTGTAGGTTTCCATAAGCGCCCGCAGAGGTCTGAAGGGGCCCGTACTGTTCCGTAAGGATCCATAGGGCTCCCTAGAGCTTCGTAGGTTCCCTAGAGGCCTGTAGAGTACCGCAGGAGCCAGTAGTGTTCTGTAGGGGTCCGTAAGGTTCCTTCCATAGGGGCTGGCAGTGTTCCGTAGGGTCCTCTAGGGTTGAGTAAGTGCCCGCAGGAGTCTGTAGGAATCCGTGGGATTCTGTAAGGTTCTGGAGGGTTCTGCCGGGTTCCGTAGGGGCCCGTAGAGTTCCGTAGTGGCTGGTAAAGTTCCCTAGGGCCCTGTACCGTTCCGTAATTGCCTGCAAGGGTCTTTAGGCTTCCGTAGGGGCTGGTAGGGTTCCATAAAATTCCGTGGGTTCCTGCAGAGTTCTGCAAGTGCCCGCAAGGGCCTGTAGGGGCCCACAGTGTTTCTGTCAGGTTCCGTAGAGTTCCGTAGGGGCCATAGGCTTCCGTAGCGGCTGGTAGTATTCCGTAGGGGTCTGTAGGGTTCCGTAGGCACCTGCAGTGTTCTGTAGGAGCCCATAGGGTTTTCGTGAGGTTCCGTTGTGTTGCTAAGGGTCTTGTAGAGTGCTGTCGGGTCCTGGAGTGTTCTGTAGGGTTCCAGAGGGGCTCGTAGGGTTCCGTCGAAATCTGTAGGCTTCCCTAGGGGCCCATAGAGTTCTGTAGATTTCCGTAAGGACATGTAGGGTTGTGTAAGTGCCCGCAGGGGTTGGTAGGAGCTTGTTGGGTTCCATAAGTTTCCAGAGGGTTGTGTAGGGTTCCGTAGGGGCCTGTGGTGTTCCCTAGGGGCCTGTAGAGTCTCGTACAGTTCCATAGGGTCCTGTAGGTTTCCATAAGCGCCCGCAGAGGTCTGAAGGGGCCCGTCCTGTTCCGTAAGGATCCATAGGGCTCCGTAGAGCTTCGTAGGTTCCCTAGAGGCCTGTAGAGTACCGCAGGAGCCAGTAGTGTTCTGTAGGGGTCCGTAGGGTTCCTTCCATAGGGGCTGGCAGTGTTCCGTAGGGGCCTCTAGTGTTGTGTAAGTGCCCGCAGGAGTCTGTAGGAGTCTGTGGGATTCTGTAAGGTTCCGGAGGATTCTGCAGGGTTCCGTAGGGGCCCGTAGAGTTCCGTAGTGGCTGGTAAAGTTCCGTAGGGCCCTGTGGGGTTCTGTATGGACCTGTAGGGTTCCGTAGGGGACTGCAGGGTTCTGTAAGTGCCCGCAGCTGTGTGTAGGGTTCCGTAGGGGTCTGTACGGTTCTGTAGGCGCCTGGAGTGTTCTGTAGGAGCCCATAGGATTTTAGTGAGGTTCTGTTGTGTTGTTAAGGGTCTTGTAGAGTGCTGTCGGGTCCTGGAGTATTCTGTAGGGTTCCAGAGGGGCTCGTAGGGTTCCGTCAAAATCTGTAGGCTTCCCTAGGGGCCTGTGGAGTCCCGTAGATTTCCGTAGGGGCCTGTAGGGTTGTGTAAGTGCCCGCAGGGGTTGGTAGGAGCTTGTAGGGTGCCATATGTTTCCGGAGGGTTGTGTATGGTTCCGTAGGGGCCTGTGGTGTTCCCTAGGGGCCTGTAGAGTCTCGTACAGTTCCGTAGGGACCTGTAGGTTTCCATAAGCGCCCGCAGAGGTCTGAAGGGACCCGTACTGTTCCGTAAGGATCCATAGGGTTCCCTAGAGCTTCGTAGGTTCCCTAGAGGCCTGTAGAGTACCGCAGGAGCCAGTAGTGTTCTGTAGGGGCCCGTAGGGTTCATTCGATAGGGGCTGGCAGTGTTCCGTAGGGTCCTCTAGGGTTGAGTAAGTGCCCGTAGGAGTCTGTGGGATTCTATAAGGTTCCGGAGGGTTCTGCAGGGTTCCGTAGGGGCCCGTAGAGTTCCGTAGTGGCTGGTAAAGTTCCCTAGGGCTCTGTGGGGTTCTGTATGGACCTGTAGGGTTCCGTAGGGGGCTTCAGGGTTCTGTACGTGCCCGCAGGTGTCTGTAGGGTTCCGTAGGGGTCTGTAGGGTTCTGTAGGCACCTGCAGTGTTCTGTAGGAGCCCATAGGGTTTTAGTGAGGTTCCGTTGTGTTGCTAAGGGTCTTGTAGAGTGCTGTTGGGTCCTGGAGTATTCTGTAGGGTTCCAGAGGGGCTCGTAGGGTTCCGTCGAAATCTGTAGGCTTTCCTAGGGGCCCGTGGAGACCCGTAGATTTCCGTAGGGGCCTGTAGGGTTGTGTAAGTGCCCGCAGGGGTTGGTAGGAGCTTGTAGGGTGCCATATGTTTCCAGAGGGTTGTGTAGGGTTCCGTAGGGGCCTGTGGTGTTCCCTAGGGGCCTGTAGAGTCTCGTACAGTTCCGTAGGGGCCTGTAGTGTTCCCTAGGGGCCTGTAGAGTCTCGTACAGTTCTGTAGCGTCCTGTAGGTTTCCATAAGCGCCCGCAGAGGTTTGAAGGGACCCGTACTGTTCCGTAAGGATCCAGAGGGCTCCGTAGAGCTTCGTAGGTTCCCTAGAGGCCTGTAGAGTACCGCAGGAGCCAGTAGTGTTCTGTAGGGGCCCGTAAGGTTCCTTCCATAGGGGCTGGCAGTGTTCCGTAGGGTCCTCTAGGGTTGAGTAAGTGCCCGTAGGAGTCTGTGGGATTCTGTAAGGTTCCGGAGGGTTCTGCAGGGTTCCGTAGGGGCCCGTAGAGTTCCGTAGTGGCTGGTAAAGTTCCCTAGGGCTCTGTGGGGTTCTGTATGGACCTGTAGGGTTCCGTAGGGGGCTTCAGGGTTCTGTACGTGCCCGCAGGTGTCTGTAGGGTTCCGTAGGGGTCTGTAGGGTTCTGTAGGCACCTGCAGTGTTCTGTAGGAGCCCATAGGGTTTTCGTGAGGTTCCGTTGTGTTGCTAAGGGTCTTGTAGAGTGCTGTCGGGTCCTGGAGTATTCTGTAGGGTTCCAGAGGGGCTCGTAGGGTTCCGTCGAAATCTGTAGGCTTCCCTAGGGGCCCGTGGAGACCCGTAGATTTCCGTAGGGGCCTGTAGGGTTGTGTAAGTGCCCGCAGGGGTTGGTAGGAGCTTGTAGGGTGCCATATGTTTCCAGAGGGTTGTGTAGGATTCCGTAGGGGCCTGTGGTGTTCCCTAGGGGCCTGTAGAGTCTCGTACAGTTCCGTAGGGTCCTGTAGGTTTCCATAAGCGCCCGCAGAGGTTTGAAGGGACCCGTACTGTTCCGTAAGGATCCATAGGGCTCCGTAGAGCTTCGTAGGTTCCCTAGAGGCCTGTAGAGTACCGCAGGAGCCAGTAGTGTTCTGTAGGGGCCTGTAAGGTTCCTTCCATAGGGGCTGGCAGTGTTCCGTAGGGTCCTCTAGGGTTGAGTAAGTGCCCGCAGGAGTCTGTAGGAGTCTGTGGGATTCTGTAAGGTTCTGGAGGGTTCTGCCGGGTTCCGTAGGGGCCTGTAGAGTTCCGTAGTGGCTGGTAAAGTTCCCTAGGGCCCTGTACCGTTCCGTAACTGCCTGCAAGGGTCTTTAGGCTTCCATAGGGGCTGGTAGGGTTCCATAAAGTTCCGCGGGTTCCTGCAGAGTTCTGCAAGTGCCCGCAAGGGCCTGTAGGGGCCCACAGTGTTTCTGTCAGGTTCCGTAGAGTTGCGTAGGTGCCATAGGTTTCCATAGCGGCTGGTAGCATTGCGTAGGGGTCTGTAGGGTTCCGTAGGCACCTGCAGTGTTCTGTAGGAGCCCATAGGGTTTTCGTGAGGTTCCGTTGTGTTGCTAAGGGTCTTGTAGAGTGCTGTCGGGTCCTGGAGTATTCTGTAGGGTTCCAGAGGGGCTCGTAGGGTTCCGTCGAAATCTGTAGGCTTCCGTAGGGGCCCGTGGAGTCCCGTAGATTTCCGTAGGGGCCTGTAGGGTTGTGTAAGTGCCCGCAGGGGTTGGTAGGAGCTTGTAGGGTGCCATATGTTTCCGGAGGGTTGTGTAGGGTTCCGTAGGGGCCTGTGGTGTTCCCTAGGGGCCTGTAGAGTCTCGTACAGTTCCGTAGGGTCCTGTGGTGTTCCCTAGGGGCCTGTAGAGTCTCGTACAGTTCCGTAGGGTCCTGTAGGTTTCCATAAGCGCCCGCAGAGGTTTGAAGGGACCCGTACTGTTCCGTAAGGATCCATAGGGCTCCCTAGAGCTTCGTAGGTTCCCTAGAGGCCTGTAGAGTACCGCAGGAGCCAGTAGTGTTCTGTAGGGGTCCGTAAGGTTCCTTCCATAGGGGCTGGCAGTGTTCCGTAGGGTCCTCTAGGGTTGAGTAAGTGCCCGCAGGAGTCTGTAGGAGTCTGTGGGATTCTGTAAGGTTCTGGAGGGTTCTGCCGGGTTCCGTAGGGGCCTGTAGAGTTCCGTAGTGGCTGGTAAAGTTCCCTAGAGCCCTGTACCGTTCCGTAACTGCCTGCAAGGGTCTTTAGGCTTCCGTAGGGGCTGGTAGGGTTCCATAAAGTTCCGTGGGTTCCTAAGGAGATTTCTGCAAGTGCCCATAAGGGCCTGTAGGGGCCCACAGTGTTTCTGTCAGGTTCCGTAGAGTTCCATAGGGGCCATAGGTTTCCGTAGCGGCTGGTAGTATTGCGTAGGGGTCTGTAGGGTTCCGTAGGCACCTGCAGTGTTCTGTAGGAGCCCATAGGGTTTTCGTGAGGTTCCGTTGTGTTGCTAAGGGTCTTGTAGAGTGCTGTCGGGTCCTGGAGTATTCTGTAGGGTTCCAGAGGGGCTCGTAGGGTTCCGTCAAAATCTGTAGGCTTCCCTAGGGGCCCGTGGAGTCCCGTAGATTTCCGTAGGGGCCTGTAGGGTTGTGTAAGTGCCCGCAGGGGTTGGTAGGAGCTTGTAGGGTGCCATATGTTTCCAGAGGGTTGTGTAGGGTTCCGTAGGGGCCTGTGGTGTTCCCTAGGGGCCTGTAGAGTCTCGTACAGTTCCGTAGGGGCCTGTGGTGTTCCCTAGGGGCCTGTAGAGTCTCGTACAGTTCCGTAGGGTCCTGTAGGTTTCCATAAGCGCCCGCAGAGGTTTGAAGGGACCCGTACTGTTCCGTAAGGATCCATAGGGCTCCGTAGAGCTTCGTAGGTTCCCTAGAGGCCTGTAGAGTACCGCAGGAGCCAGTAGTGTTCTGTAGGGGTCCGTAAGGTTCCTTCCATAGGGGCTGGCAGTGTTCCGTAGGGTCCTCTAGGGTTGAGTAAGTGCCCGCAGGAGTCTGTAGGAGTCTGTGGGATTCTGTAAGGTTCTGGAGGGTTCTGCCAGGTTCCGTAGGGGCCTGTAGAGTTCCATAGTGGCTGGTAAAGTTCCTTAGGGCCCTGTACCGTTCCGTAACTGCCTGCAAGGGTCTTTAGGCTTCCGTAAGGGCTGGTAGGGTTCCATAAAGTTCCGTGGGTTCCTGCAGAGTTCTGCAAGTGCCCACAAGGGCCTGTAGGGGCCCACAGTGTTTCTGTCAGGTTCCGTAGAGTTCCGTAGGGGCCATAGGTTTCCATAGCGGCTGGTAGTATTCCGTAGGGGTCTGTAGGGTTCCGTAGGCACCTGCAGTGTTCTGTAGGAGCCCATAGGGTTTTCGTGAGGTTCCGTTGTGTTGCTAAGGGTCTTGTAGAGTGCTGTCGGGTCCTGGAGTATTCTGTAGGGTTCCAGAGGGGCTCGTAGGGTTCCGTCAAAATCTGTAGGCTTCCCTAGGGGCCCGTGGAGTCCCGTAGATTTCCGTAGGGGCCTGTAGGGTTGTGTAAGTGCCCGCAGGGGTTGGTAGGAGCTTGTAGGGTGCCATATGTTTCCAGAGGGTTGTGTAGGGTTCCGTAGGGGCCTGTGGTGTTCCCTAGGGGCCTGTAGAGTCTCGTACAGTTCCGTAGGGTCCTGTAGGTTTCCATAAGCGCCCGCAGAGGTTTGAAGGGACCCATACAGTTCCGTAAGGATCCATAGGGCTCCCTAGAGCTTCGTAGGTTCCCTAGAGGCCTGTAGAGTACCGCAGGAGCCAGTAGTGTTCTGTAGGGGTCCGTAAGGTTCCTTCCATAGGGGCTGGCAGTGTTCCGTAGGGTCCTCTAGGGTTGAGTAAGTGCCCGCAGGAGTCTGTAGGAGTCTGTGGGATTCTGTAAGGTTCTGGAGGGTTCTGCCGGGTTCCGTAGGGGCCGGTAGAGTTCTGTAGTGGCTGGTAAAGTTCCCTAGGGCCCTGTACCGTTCCGTAACTGCCTGCAAGGGTCTTTAGGCTTCCATAGGGGCTGGTAGGGTTCCATAAAGTTCCGTGGGTTCCTGCAGAGTTCTGCAAGTGCCCGCAAGGGCCTGTAGGGGCCCACAGTGTTTCTGTCAGGTTCCGTAGAGTTGCGTATGTGCCATAGGTTTCCATAGCGGCTGGTAGTATTGCGTAGGGGTCTGTAGGGTTCCGTAGGCACCTGCAGTGTTCTGTAGGAGCCCATAGGGTTTTCGTGAGGTTCCGTTGTGTTGCTAAGGGTCTTGTAGAGTGCTGTCGGGTCCTGGAGTATTCTGTAGGGTTCCAGAGGGGCTCGTAGGGTTCCGTCGAAATCTGTAGGCTTCCCTAGGGGCCCGTGGAGACCCGTAGATTTCCGTAGGGGCCTGTAGGGTTGTGTAAGTGCCCGCAGGGGTTGGTAGGAGCTTGTAGGGTGCCATATGTTTCCGGAGGGTTGTGTAGGGTTCCGTAGGGGCCTGTGGTGTTCCCTAGGGGCCTGTAGAGTCTTGTACAGTTCCGTAGGGGCCTGTAGTGTTCCCTAGGGGCCTGTAGAGTCTCGTACAGTTCCGTAGCGTCCTGTAGGTTTCCATAAGCGCCCGCAGAGGTTTGAAGGGGCCCGTACTGTTCCGTAAGGATCCATAGGGCTCCGTAGAGCTTCGTAGGTTCCCTAGAGACCTGTAGAGTACCGCAGGAGCCAGTAGTGTTCTGTAGGGGCCCGTAAAGTTCCTTCCATAGGGGCTGGCAGTGTTCCGTAGGGTCCTCTAGGGTTGAGTAAGTGCCCGCAGGAGTCTGTAGGAGTCTGTGGGATTCTGTAAGGTTCTGGAGGGTTCTGCCGGGTTCCGTAGGGGCCTGTAGAGTTCCGTAGTGGCTGGTAAAGTTCCCTAGGGCCCTGTACCGTTCCGTAACTGCCTGCAAGGGTCTTTAGGCTTCCATAGGGGCTGGTAGGGTTCCATAAAGTTCCGTGGGTTCCTGCAGAGTTCTGCAAGTGCCCGCAAGGGCCTGTAGGGGCCCACAGTGTTTCTGTCAGGTTCCGTAGAGTTGCGTAGGTGCCATAGGTTTCCGTAGCGGCTGGTAGTATTCCGTAGGGGTCTGTAGGGTTCCGTAGGCACCTGCAGTGTTCTGTAGGAGCCCATAGGGTTTTAGTGAGGTTTCGTTGTGTTGCTAAGGGTCTTGTAGAGTGCTGTCGGGTCCTGGAGTATTCTGTAGGGTTCCAGAGGGGCTCGTAGGGTTCCGTCGAAATCTGTAGGCTTCCCTAGGGGCCCGTGGAGACCCGTAGATTTCCGTAGGGGCCTGTAGGGTTGTGTAAGTGCCCGCAGGGGTTGGTAGGAGCTTGTAGGGTGCCATATGTTTCCAGAGGGTTGTGTAGGGTTCCGTAGGGGCCTGTGGTGTTCCCTAGGGGACTGTAGAGTCTCGTACGGTTCCGTAGGGGCCTGTGGTGTTCCCTAGGGGCCTGTAGAGTCTCGTACAGTTCCGTAGGGTCCTGTAGGTTTCTATAAGCGCCCGCAGAGGTTTGAAGGGACCCGTACTGTTCCGTAAGGATCCATAGGGCTCCGTAGAGCTTCGTAGGTTCCCTAGAGGCCTGTAGAGTACCGCAGGAGCCAGTAGTGTTCTGTAGGGGTCCGTAAGGTTCCTTCCATAGGGGCTGGCAGTGTTCCGTAGGGTCCTCTAGGGTTGAGTAAGTGCCCGCAGGAGTCTGTAGGAGTCTGTGGGATTCTGTAAGGTTCCGGAGGGTTCTGCCGGGTTCCGTAGGGGCCTGTAGAGTTCCGTAGTGGCTGGTAAAGTTCCCTAGAGCCCTGTACCGTTCCGTAACTGCCTGCAAGGGTCTTTAGGCTTCCGTAGGGGCTGGTAGGGTTCCATAAAGTTCCGTGGGTTCCTAAGGAGATTTCTGCAAGTGCCCACAAGGGCCTGTAGGGGCCCACAGTGTTTCTGTCAGGTTCCGTAGAGTTGCGTAGGTGCCATAGGTTTCCGTAGCGGCTGGTAGTATTCCGTAGGGGTCTGTAGGGTTCCGTAGGCAGCGGCAGTGTTCTGTAGGAGCCCATAGGGTTTTAGTGAGGTTCCGTTGTGTTGCTAAGGGTCTTGTAGAGTGCTGTCGGGTCCTGGAGTATTCTGTAGGGTTCCAGAGGGGCTCGTAGGGTTCCGTCAAAATCTGTAGGCTTCCCTAGGGGCCCGTGGAGACCCGTAGATTTCTGTAGGGGCCTGTAGGGTTGTGTAAGTGCCCGCAGGGGTTGGTAGGAGCTTGTAGGGTGCCATATGTTTCCGGAGGGTTGTGTAGGGTTCCGTAGGGGCCTGTGGTGTTCCCTAGGGGCCTGTAGAGTCTCGTACAGTTCCGTAGGGGCCTGTGGTGTTCCCTAGGGGCCTGTAGAGTCTCGTACAGTTCCGTAGGGACCTGTAGGTTTCCATAAGCGCCCGCAGAGGTCTGAAGGGACCCGTACTGTTCCGTAAGGATCCATAGGGTTCCCTAGAGCTTCGTAGGTTCCCTAGAGGCCTGTAGAGTACCGCAGGAGCCAGTAGTGTTCTGTAGGGGCCCGTAGGGTTCATTCGATAGGGGCTGGCAGTGTTCCGTAGGGTCCTCTAGGGTTGAGTAAGTGCCCGTAGGAGTCTGTGGGATTCTATAAGGTTCCGGAGGGTTCTGCAGGGTTCCGTAGGGGCCCGTAGAGTTCCGTAGTGGCTGGTAAAGTTCCCTAGGGCTCTGTGGGGTTCTGTATGGACCTGTAGGGTTCCGTAGGGGGCTTCAGGGTTCTGTACGTGCCCGCAGGTGTCTGTAGGGTTCCGTAGGGGTCTGTAGGGTTCTGTAGGCACCTGCAGTGTTCTGTAGGAGCCCATAGGGTTTTAGTGAGGTTCCGTTGTGTTGCTAAGGGTCTTGTAGAGTGCTGTTGGGTCCTGGAGTATTCTGTAGGGTTCCAGAGGGGCTCGTAGGGTTCCGTCGAAATCTGTAGGCTTTCCTAGGGGCCCGTGGAGACCCGTAGATTTCCGTAGGGGCCTGTAGGGTTGTGTAAGTGCCCGCAGGGGTTGGTAGGAGCTTGTAGGGTGCCATATGTTTCCAGAGGGTTGTGTAGGGTTCCGTAGGGGCCTGTGGTGTTCCCTAGGGGCCTGTAGAGTCTCGTACAGTTCCGTAGGGGCCTGTAGTGTTCCCTAGGGGCCTGTAGAGTCTCGTACAGTTCTGTAGCGTCCTGTAGGTTTCCATAAGCGCCCGCAGAGGTTTGAAGGGACCCGTACTGTTCCGTAAGGATCCATAGGGCTCCGTAGAGCTTCGTAGGTTCCCTAGAGGCCTGTAGAGTACCGCAGGAGCCAGTAGTGTTCTGTAGGGGCCCGTAAGGTTCCTTCCATAGGGGCTGGCAGTGTTCCGTAGGGTCCTCTAGGGTTGAGTAAGTGCCCGCAGGAGTCTGTAGGAGTCTGTGGGATTCTGTAAGGTTCCGGAGGGTTCTGCCGGGTTCCGTAGGGGCCTGTAGAGTTCCGTAGTGGCTGGTAAAGTTCCCTAGGGCCCTGTACCGTTCCGTAACTGCCTGCAAGGCTCTTTAGGCTTCCGTAGGGGCTGGTAGGGTTCCATAAAGTTCCGTGGGTTCCTGCAGAGTTCTGCAAGTGCCCACAAGGGCCTGTAGGGGCCCACAGTGTTTCTGTCAGGTTCCGTAGAGTTGCGTAGGGGCCATAGGTTTCCGTAGCGGCTGGTAGTATTGCGTAGGGGTCTGTAGGGTTCCGTAGGCACCTGCAGTGTTCTGTAGGAGCCCATAGGGTTTTCGTGAGGTTCCGTTGTGTTGCTAAGGGTCTTGTAGAGTGCTGTCGGGTCCTGGAGTATTCTGTAGGGTTCCAGAGGGGCTCGTAGGGTTCCGTCGAAATCTGTAGGCTTCCCTAGGGGCCCGTGGAGACCCATAGATTTCTGTAGGGGCCTGTAGGGTTGTGTAAGTGCCCGCAGGGGTTGGTAGGAGCTTGTAGGGTGCCATATGTTTCCGGAGGGTTGTGTATGGTTCCGTAGGGGCCTGTGGTGTTCCCTAGGGGCCTGTAGAGTCTCGTACAGTTCCGTAGGGGCCTGTGGTGTTCCCTAGGGGCCTGTAGAGTCTCGTACAGTTCCGTAGCGTCCTGTAGGTTTCCATAAGCGCCCGCAGAGGTCTGAAGGGACCCGTACTGTTCCGTAAGGATCCATAGGGCTCCGTAGAGCTTCGTAGGTTCCCTAGAGGCCTGTAGAGTACCGCAGGAGCCAGTAGTGTTCTGTAGGGGCCCGTAGGGTTCCTTCCATAGGGGCTGGCAGTGTTCCGTAGGGTCCTCTAGGGTTGAGTAAGTGCCCGTAGGAGTCTGTGGGATTCTGTAAGGTTCCGGAGGGTTCTGCAGGGTTCCGTAGGGGCCCGTAGAGTTCCGTAGTGGCTGGTAAAGTTCCCTAGGGCTCTGTGGGGTTCTGTATGGACCTGTAGGGTTCCGTAGGGGGCTTCAGGGTTCTGTACGTGCCCGCAGGTGTCTGTAGGGTTCCGTAGGGGTCTGTAGGGTTCTGTAGGCACCTGCAGTGTTCTGTAGGAGCCCATAGGGTTTTAGTGAGGTTCCGTTGTGTTGCTAAGGGTCTTGTAGAGTGCTGTCGGGTCCTGGAGTATTCTGTAGGGTTCCAGAGGGGCTCGTAGGGTTCCGTCGAAATCTGTAGGCTTCCCTAGGGGCCCGTGGAGACCCGTAGATTTCCGTAGGGGCCTGTAGGGTTGTGTAAGTGCCCGCAGGGGTTGGTAGGAGCTTGTAGGGTGCCATATGTTTCCAGAGGGTTGTGTAGGATTCCGTAGGGGCCTGTGGTGTTCCCTAGGGGCCTGTAGAGTCTCGTACAGTTCCGTAGGGTCCTGTAGGTTTCCATAAGCGCCCGCAGAGGTTTGAAGGGACCCGTACTGTTCCGTAAGGATCCATAGGGCTCCGTAGAGCTTCGTAGGTTCCCTAGAGGCCTGTAGAGTACCGCAGGAGCCAGTAGTGTTCTGTAGGGGCCTGTAAGGTTCCTTCCATAGGGGCTGGCAGTGTTCCGTAGGGTCCTCTAGGGTTGAGTAAGTGCCCGCAGGAGTCTGTAGGAGTCTGTGGGATTCTGTAAGGTTCTGGAGGGTTCTGCCGGGTTCCGTAGGGGCCTGTAGAGTTCTGTAGTGGCTGGTAAAGTTCCCTAGGGCCCTGTACCGTTCCGTAACTGCCTGCAAGGGTCTTTAGGCTTCCGTAGGGGCTGGTAGGGTTCCATAAAGTTCCGTGGGTTCCTGCAGAGTTCTGCAAGTGCCCGCAAGGGCCTGTAGGGGCCCACAGTGTTTCTGTCAGGTTCCGTAGAGTTGCGTAGGTGCCATAGGTTTCCGTAGCGGCTGGTAGTATTCCGTAGGGGTCTGTAGGGTTCCGTAGGCACCTGCAGTGTTCTGTAGGAGCCCATAGGGTTTTCGTGAGGTTCCGTTGTGTTGCTAAGGGTCTTGTAGAGTGCTGTCGGGTCCTGGAGTATTCTGTAGGGTTCCAGAGGGGCTCGTAGGGTTCCGTCGAAATCTGTAGGCTTCCCTAGGGGCCCGTGGAGACCCGTAGATTTCCGTAGGGGCCTGTAGGGTTGTGTAAGTGCCCGCAGGGGTTGGTAGGAGCTTGTAGGGTGCCATATGTTTCCGGAGGGTTGTGTAGGGTTCCGTAGGGGCCTGTGGTGTTCCCTAGGGGCCTGTAGAGTCTCGTACAGTTCCGTAGGGGCCTGTGGTGTTCCCTAGGGGCCTGTAGAGTCTCGTACAGTTCCGTAGGGGCCTGTAGTGTTCCCTAGGGGCCTGTAGAGTCTCGTACAGTTCTGTAGCGTCCTGTAGGTTTCCATAAGCGCCCGCAGAGGTTTGAAGGGACCCGTACTGTTCCGTAAGGATCCATAGGGCTCCGTAGAGCTTCGTAGGTTCCCTAGAGGCCTGTAGAGTACCGCAGGAGCCAGTAGTGTTCTGTAGGGGCCCGTAAGGTTCCTTCCATAGGGGCTGGCAGTGTTCCGTAGGGTCCTCTAGGGTTGAGTAAGTGCCCGCAGGAGTCTGTAGGAGTCTGTGGGATTCTGTAAGGTTCTGGAGGGTTCTGCCGGGTTCCGTAGGGGCCTGTAGAGTTCCGTAGTGGCTGGTAAAGTTCCCTAGGGCCCTGTACCGTTCCGTAACTGCCTGCAAGGGTCTTTAGGCTTCCGTAGGGGCTGGTAGGGTTCCATAAAGTTCCGCGGGTTCCTGCAGAGTTCTGCAAGTGCCCGCAAGGGCCTGTAGGGGCCCACAGTGTTTCTGTCAGGTTCCGTAGAGTTGCGTAGGTGCCATAGGTTTCCATAGCGGCTGGTAGTATTGCGTAGGGGTCTGTAGGGTTCCGTAGGCACCTGCAGTGTTCTGTAGGAGCCCATAGGGTTTTCGTGAGGTTCCGTTGTGTTGCTAAGGGTCTTGTAGAGTGCTGTCGGGTCCTGGAGTATTCTGTAGGGTTCCAGAGGGGCTCGTAGGGTTCCGTCAAAATCTGTAGGCTTCCGTAGGGGCCCGTGGAGTCCCGTAGATTTCCGTAGGGGCCTGTAGGGTTGTGTAAGTGCCCGCAGGGGTTGGTAGGAGCTTGTAGGGTGCCATATGTTTCCGGAGGGTTGTGTAGGGTTCCGTAGGGGCCTGTGGTGTTCCCTAGGGGCCTGTAGAGTCTCGTACAGTTCCGTAGGGGCCTGTGGTGTTCCCTAGGGGCCTGTAGAGTCTCGTACAGTTCCGTAGGGTCCTGTAGGTTTCCATAAGCGCCCGCAGAGGTTTGAAGGGACCCGTACTGTTCCGTAAGGATCCATAGGGCTCCGTAGAGCTTCGTAGGTTCCCTAGAGGCCTGTAGAGTACCGCAGGAGCCAGTAGTGTTCTGTAGGGGCCTGTAAGGTTCCTTCCATAGGGGCTGGCAGTGTTCCGTAGGGTCCTCTAGGGTTGAGTAAGTGCCCGCAGGAGTCTGTAGGAGTCTGTGGGATTCTGTAAGGTTCTGGAGGGTTCTGCCGGGTTCCGTAGGGGCCTGTAGAGTTCTGTAGTGGCTGGTAAAGTTCCCTAGGGCCCTGTACCGTTCCGTAACTGCCTGCAAGGGTCTTTAGGCTTCCGTAGGGGCTGGTAGGGTTCCATAAAGTTCCGTGGGTTCCTGCAGAGTTCTGCAAGTGCCCGCAAGGGCCTGTAGGGGCCCACAGTGTTTCTGTCAGGTTCCGTAGAGTTGCGTAGGTGCCATAGGTTTCCGTAGCGGCTGGTAGTATTCCGTAGGGGTCTGTAGGGTTCCGTAGGCACCTGCAGTGTTCTGTAGGAGCCCATAGGGTTTTCGTGAGGTTCCGTTGTGTTGCTAAGGGTCTTGTAGAGTGCTGTCGGGTCCTGGAGTATTCTGTAGGGTTCCAGAGGGGCTCGTAGGGTTCCGTCGAAATCTGTAGGCTTCCCTAGGGGCCCGTGGAGACCCGTAGATTTCCGTAGGGGCCTGTAGGGTTGTGTAAGTGCCCGCAGGGGTTGGTAGGAGCTTGTAGGGTGCCATATGTTTCCGGAGGGTTGTGTAGGGTTCCGTAGGGGCCTGTGGTGTTCCCTAGGGGCCTGTAGAGTCTCGTACAGTTCCGTAGGGTCCTGTAGGTTTCCATAAGCGCCCGCAGAGTTTTGAAGGGACCCATACAGTTCCGTAAGGATCCATAGGGCTCCCTAGAGCTTCGTAGGTTCCCTAGAGGCCTGTAGAGTACCGCAGGAGCCAGTAGTGTTCTGTAGGGGTCCGTAAGGTTCCTTCCATAGGGGCTGGCAGTGTTCCGTAGGGTCCTCTAGGGTTGAGTAAGTGCCCGCAGGAGTCTGTAGGAGTCTGTGGGATTCTGTAAGGTTCCGGAGGGTTCTGCCGGGTTCCGTAGGGGCCGGTAGAGTTCTGTAGTGGCTGGTAAAGTTCCCTAGGGCCCTGTACCGTTCCGTAACTGCCTGCAAGGGTCTTTAGGCTTCCGTAGGGGCTGGTAGGGTTCCATAAAGTTCCGTGGGTTCCTGCAGAGTTCTGCAAATGCCCGCAAGGGCCTGTAGGGGCCCACAGTGTTTCTGTCAGGTTCCGTAGAGTTGCGTAGGTGCCATAGGTTTCCGTAGTGGCTGGTAGTATTGCGTAGGGGTCTGTAGGGTTCCGTAGGCACCTGCAGTGTTCTGTAGGAGCCCATAGGGTTTTCGTGAGGTTCCGTTGTGTTGCTAAGGGTCTTGTAGAGTGCTGTCGGGTCCTGGAGTATTCTGTAGGGTTCCAGAGGGGCTCGTAGGGTTCCGTCAAAATCTGTAGGCTTCCCTAGGGGCCCGTGGAGTCCCGTAGATTTCCGTAGGGGCCTGTAGGGTTGTGTAAGTGCCCGCAGGGGTTGGTAGGAGCTTGTAGGGTGCCATATGTTTCCAGAGGGTTGTGTAGGGTTCCGTAGGGGCCTGTGGTGTTCCCTAGGGGCCTGTAGAGTCTCGTACAGTTCCGTAGGGGCCTGTAGTGTTCCCTAGGGGCCTGTAGAGTCTCGTACAGTTCTGTAGCGTCCTGTAGGTTTCCATAAGCGCCCGCAGAGGTTTGAAGGGACCCGTACTGTTCCGTAAGGATCCATAGGGCTCCGTAGAGCTTCGTAGGTTCCCTAGAGGCCTGTAGAGTACCGCAGGAGCCAGTAGTGTTCTGTAGGGGTCCGTAAGGTTCCTTCCATAGGGGCTGGCAGTGTTCCGTAGGGTCCTCTAGGGTTGAGTAAGTGCCCGCAGGAGTCTGTAGGAGTCTGTGGGATTCTGTAAGGTTCTGGAGGGTTCTGCCGGGTTCCGTAGGGGCCTGTAGAGTTCCGTAGTGGCTGGTAAAGTTCCCTAGAGCCCTGTACCGTTCCGTAACTGCCTGCAAGGGTCTTTAGGCTTCCGTAGGGGCTGGTAGGGTTCCATAAAGTTCCGTGGGTTCCTAAGGAGATTTCTGCAAGTGCCCACAAGGGCCTGTAGGGGCCCACAGTGTTTCTGTCAGGTTCCGTAGAGTTGCGTAGGGGCCATAGGTTTCCGTAGCGGCTGGTAGTATTCCGTAGGGGTCTGTAGGGTTCCGTAGGCACCTGCAGTGTTCTGTAGGAGCCCATAGGGTTTTCGTGAGGTTCCGTTGTGTTGCTAAGGGTCTTGTAGAGTGCTGTCGGGTCCTGGAGTATTCTGTAGGGTTCCAGAGGGGCTCGTAGGGTTCCGTCAAAATCTGTAGGCTTCCCTAGGGGCCCGTGGAGTCCCGTAGATTTCCGTAGGGGCCTGTAGGGTTGTGTAAGTGCCCGCAGGGGTTGGTAGGAGCTTGTAGGGTGCCATATGTTTCCGGAGGGTTGTGTAGGGTTCCGTAGGGGCCTGTGGTGTTCCCTAGGGGCCTGTAGAGTCTCGTACAGTTCCGTAGGGGCCTGTGGTGTTCCCTAGGGGCCTGTAGAGTCTCGTACAGTTCCGTAGGGTCCTGTAGGCTTCCATAAGCGCCCGCAGAGGTTTGAAGGGACCCATACTGTTCCGTAAGGATCCATAGGGCTCCCTAGAGCTTCGTAGGTTCCCTAGAGGCCTGTAGAGTACCGCAGGAGCCAGTAGTGTTCTGTAGGGGTCCGTAAGGTTCCTTCCATAGGGGCTGGCAGTGTTCCGTAGGGTCCTCTAGGGTTGAGTAAGTGCCCGCAGGAGTCTGTAGGAGTCTGTGGGATTCTGTAAGGTTCTGGAGGGTTCTGCCGGGTTCCGTAGGGGCCTGTAGAGTTCCGTAGTGGCTGGTAAAGTTCCCTAGAGCCCTGTACCGTTCCGTAACTGCCTGCAAGGGTCTTTAGGCTTCCGTAGGGGCTGGTAGGGTTCCATAAAGTTCCGTGGGTTCCTAAGGAGATTTCTGCAAGTGCCCGCAAGGGCCTGTAGGGGCCCACAGTGTTTCTGTCAGGTTCCGTAGAGTTGCGTAGGGGCCATAGGTTTCCGTAGCGGCTGGTAGTATTCCGTAGGGGTCTGTAGGGTTCCGTAGGCACCTGCAGTGTTCTGTAGGAGCCCATAGGGTTTTAGTGAGATTCCGTTGTGTTGCTAAGGGTCTTGTAGAGTGCTGTCGGGTCCTGGAGTATTCTGTAGTGTTCCAGAGGGGCTCGTAGGGTTCCGTCGAAATCTGTAGGCTTCCCTAGGGGCCCGTGGAGTCCCGTAGATTTCCGTAGGGGCCTGTAGGGTTGTTTAAGTGCCCGCAGGGGTTGGTAGGAGCTTGTAGGGTGCCATATGTTTCCGGAGGGTTGTGTAGGGTTCCGTAGGGGCCTGTGGTGTTCCCTAGGGGCCTGTAGAGTCTCGTACAGTTCCGTAGGGGCCTGTGGTGTTCCCTAGGGGCCTGTAGAGTCTCGTACAGTTCCGTAGGGTCCTGTAGGTTTCCATAAGCGCCCGCAGAGGTTTGAAGGGACCCGTACTGTTCCGTAAGGATCCATAGGGCTCCGTAGAGCTTCGTAGGTTCCCTAGAGGCCTGTAGAGTACCGCAGGAGCCAGTAGTGTTCTGTAGGGGTCCGTAAGGTTCCTTCCATAGGGGCTGGCAGTGTTCCGTAGGGTCCTCTAGGGTTGAGTAAGTGCCCGCAGGAGTCTGTAGGAGTCTGTGGGATTCTGTAAGGTTCTGGAGGGTTCTGCCAGGTTCCGTAGGGGCCTGTAGAGTTCCATAGTGGCTGGTAAAGTTCCTTAGGGCCCTGTACCGTTCCGTAACTGCCTGCAAGGGTCTTTAGGCTTCCGTAGGGGCTGGTAGGGTTCCATAAAGTTCCGTGGGTTCCTGCAGAGTTCTGCAAGTGCCCACAAGGGCCTGTAGGGGCCCACAGTGTTTCTGTCAGGTTCCGTAGAGTTCCGTAGGGGCCATAGGTTTCCATAGCGGCTGGTAGTATTCCGTAGGGGTCTGTAGGGTTCCGTAGGCACCTGCAGTGTTCTGTAGGAGCCCATAGGGTTTTCGTGAGGTTCCGTTGTGTTGCTAAGGGTCTTGTAGAGTGCTGTCGGGTCCTGGAGTATTCTGTAGGGTTCCAGAGGGGCTCGTAGGGTTCCGTCGAAATCTGTAGGCTTCCCTAGGGGCCCGTGGAGTCCCGTAGATTTCCGTAGGGGCCTGTAGGGATGTGTAAGTGCCCGCAGGGGTTGGTAGGAGCTTGTAGGGTGCCATATGTTTCCGGAGGGTTGTGTAGGGTTCCGTAGGGGCCTGTGGTGTTCCCTAGGGTCCTGTAGAGTCTCGTACAGTTCCGTAGGGGCCTGTGGTGTTCCCTAGGGGCCTGTAGAGTCTCGTACAGTTCCGTAGGGTCCTGTAGGTTTCCATAAGCGCCCGCAGAGGTTTGAAGGGGCCCGTACTGTTCCGTAAGGATCCATAGGGCTCCGTAGAGCTTCGTAGGTTCCCTAGAGGCCTGTAGAGTACCGCAGGAGCCAGTAGTGTTCTGTAGGGGTCCGTAAGGTTCCTTCCATAGGGGCTGGCAGTGTTCCGTAGGGTCCTCTAGGGTTGAGTAAGTGCCCGCAGGAGTCTGTAGGAGTCTGTGGGATTCTGTAAGGTTCTGGAGGGTTCTGCCGGGTTCCGTAGGGGCCTGTAGAGTTCCGTAGTGGCTGGTAAAGTTCCCTAGAGCCCTGTACCGTTCCGTAACTGCCTGCAAGGGTCTTTAGGCTTCCGTAGGGGCTGGTAGGGTTCCATAAAGTTCCGTGGGTTCCTAAGGAGATTTCTGCAAGTGCCCACAAGGGCCTGTAGGGGCCCACAGTGTTTCTGTCAGGTTCCGTAGAGTTGCGTAGGTGCCATAGGTTTCCGTAGCGGCTGGTAGTATTCCGTAGGGGTCTGTAGGGTTCCGTAGGCACCTGCAGTGTTCTGTAGGAGCCCATAGGGTTTTCGTGAGGTTCCGTTGTGTTGCTAAGGGTCTTGTAGAGTGCTGTCGGGTCCTGGAGTATTCTGTAGGGTTCCAGAGGGGCTCGTAGGGTTCCGTCGAAATCTGTAGGCTTCCCTAGCAACCCGTGGAGTCCCGTAGATTTCCGTAGGGGCCTGTAGGGTTGTGTAAGTGCCCGCAGGGGTTGGTAGGAGCTTGTAGGGTGCCATATGTTTCCAGAGGGTTGTGTAGGGTTCCGTAGGGGCCTGTGGTGTTCCCTAGGGGCCTGTAGAGTCTCGTACAGTTCCGTAGGGGCCTGTGGTGTTCCCTAGGGGCCTGTAGAGTCTCGTACAGTTCTGTAGCGTCCTGTAGGTTTCCATAAGCGCCCGCAGAGGTTTGAAGGGACCCGTACTGTTCCGTAAGGATCCATAGGGCTCCGTAGAGCTTTGTAGGTTCCCTAGAGGCCTGTAGAGTACCGCAGGAGCCAGTAGTGTTCTGTAGGGGTCCGTAAGGTTCCTTCCATAGGGGCTGGCAGTGTTCCGTAGGGTCCTCTAGGGTTGAGTAAGTGCCCGCAGGAGTCTGTAGGAGTCTGTGGGATTCTGTAAGGTTCTGGAGGGTTCTGCCGGGTTCCGTAGGGGCCTGTAGAGTTCCGTAGTGGCTGGTAAAGTTCCCTAGAGCCCTGTACCGTTCCGTAACTGCCTGCAAGGGTCTTTAGGCTTCCGTAGGGGCTGGTAGGGTTCCATAAAGTTCCGTGGGTTCCTAAGGAGATTTCTGCAAGTGCCCACAAGGGCCTGTAGGGGCCCACAGTGTTTCTGTCAGGTTCCGTAGAGTTGCGTAGGGGCCATAGGTTTCCGTAGCGGCTGGTAGTATTCCGTAGGGGTCTGTAGGGTTCCGTAGGCACCTGCAGTGTTCTGTAGGAGCCCATAGGGTTTTAGTGAGGTTCCGTATGTTGCTAAGGGTCTTGTAGAGTGCTGTCGGGTCCTGGAGTATTCTGTAGGGTTCCAGAGGGGCTCGTAGGGTTCCGTCAAAATCTGTAGGCTTCCCTAGGGGCCCGTGGAGTCCCGTAGATTTCCGTAGGGGCCTGTAGGGTTGTGTAAGTGCCCGCAGGGGTTGGTAGGAGCTTGTAGGGTGCCATATGTTTCCGGAGGGTTGTGTAGGGTTCCGTAGGGGCCTGTGGTGTTCCCTAGGGGCCTGTAGAGTCTCGTACAGTTCCGTAGGGGCCTGTGGTGTTCCCTAGGGGCCTGTAGAGTCTCGTACAGTTCCGTAGGGTCCTGTAGGCTTCCATAAGCGCCCGCAGAGGTTTGAAGGGACCCATACTGTTCCGTAAGGATCCATAGGGCTCCCTAGAGCTTCGTAGGTTCCCTAGAGGCCTGTAGAGTACCGCAGGAGCCAGTAGTGTTCTGTAGGGGTCCGTAAGGTTCCTTCCATAGGGGCTGGCAGTGTTCCGTAGGGTCCTCTAGGGTTGAGTAAGTGCCCGCAGGAGTCTGTAGGAGTCTGTGGGATTCTGTAAGGTTCTGGAGGGTTCTGCCGGGTTCCGTAGGGGCCTGTAGAGTTCCGTAGTGGCTGGTAAAGTTCCCTAGAGCCCTGTACCGTTCCGTAACTGCCTGCAAGGGTCTTTAGGCTTCCGTAGGGGCTGGTAGGGTTCCATAAAGTTCCGTGGGTTCCTAAGGAGATTTCTGCAAGTGCCCGCAAGGGCCTGTAGGGGCCCACAGTGTTTCTGTCAGGTTCCGTAGAGTTGCGTAGGGGCCATAGGTTTCCGTAGCGGCTGGTAGTATTCCGTAGGGGTCTGTAGGGTTCCGTAGGCACCTGCAGTGTTCTGTAGGAGCCCATAGGGTTTTAGTGAGATTCCGTTGTGTTGCTAAGGGTCTTGTAGAGTGCTGTCGGGTCCTGGAGTATTCTGTAGGGTTCCAGAGGGGCTCGTAGGGTTCCGTCGAAATCTGTAGGCTTCCCTAGGGGCCCGTGGAGTCCCGTAGATTTCCGTAGGGGCCTGTAGGGTTGTGTAAGTGCCCGCAGGGGTTGGTAGGAGCTTGTAGGGTGCCATATGTTTCCGGAGGGTTGTGTAGGGTTCCGTAGGGGCCTGTGGTGTTCCCTAGGGGCCTGTAGAGTCTCGTACAGTTCCGTAGGGGCCTGTGGTGTTCCCTAGGGGCCTGTAGAGTCTCGTACAGTTCCGTAGGGTCCTGTAGGTTTCCATAAGCGCCCGCAGAGGTTTGAAGGGACCCGTACTGTTCCGTAAGGATCCATAGGGCTCCCTAGAGCTTCGTAGGTTCCCTAGAGGCCTGTAGAGTACCGCAGGAGCCAGTAGTGTTCTGTAGGGGTCCGTAAGGTTCCTTCCATAGGGGCTGGCAGTGTTCCGTAGGGTCCTCTAGGGTTGAGTAAGTGCCCGCAGGAGTCTGTAGGAGTCTGTGGGATTCTGTAAGGTTCTGGAGGGTTCTGCCGGGTTCCGTAGGGGCCTGTAGAGTTCCGTAGTGGCTGGTAAAGTTCCCTAGAGCCCTGTACCGTTCCGTAACTGCCTGCAAGGGTCTTTAGGCTTCCGTAGGGGCTGGTAGGGTTCCATAAAGTTCCGTGGGTTCCTAAGGAGATTTCTGCAAGTGCCCACAAGGGCCTGTAGGGGCCCACAGTGTTTCTGTCAGGTTCCGTAGAGTTCCATAGGGGCCATAGGTTTCCGTAGCGGCTGGTAGTATTCCGTAGGGGTCTGTAGGGTTCCGTAGGCACCTGCAGTGTTCTGTAGGAGCCCATAGGGTTTTAGTGAGATTCCGTTGTGTTGCTAAGGGTCTTGTAGAGTGCTGTCGGGTCCTGGAGTATTCTGTAGGGTTCCAGAGGGGCTCGTAGGGTTCCGTCAAAATCTGTAGGCTTCCCTAGGGGCCCGTGGAGACCCGTAGATTTCCGTAGGGGCCTGTAGGGTTGTGTAAGTGCCCGCAGGGGTTGGTAGGAGCTTGTAGGGTGCCATATGTTTCCGGAGGGTTGTGTAGGGTTCCGTAGGGGCCTGTGGTGTTCCCTAGGGGCCTGTAGAGTCTCGTACAGTTCCGTAGGGGCCTGTGGTGTTCCCTAGGGGCCTGTAGAGTCTCGTACAGTTCCGTAGGGTCCTGTAGGTTTCCATAAGCGCCCGCAGAGGTTTGAAGGGACCCGTACTGTTCCGTAAGGATCCATAGGGCTCCCTAGAGCTTCGTAGGTTCCCTAGAGGCCTGTAGAGTACCGCAGGAGCCAGTAGTGTTCTGTAGGGGTCCGTAAGGTTCCTTCCATAGGGGCTGGCAGTGTTCCATAGGGTCCTCTAGGGTTGAGTAAGTGCCCGCAGGAGTCTGTAGGAGTCTGTGGGATTCTGTAAGGTTCTGGAGGGTTCTGCCGGGTTCCGTAGGGGCCTGTAGAGTTCCGTAGTGGCTGGTAAAGTTCCTTAGGGCCCTGTACCGTTCCGTAACTGCCTGCAAGGGTCTTTAGGCTTCTGTAGGGGCTGGTAGGGTTCCATAAAGTTCCGTGGGTTCCTGCAGAGTTCTGCAAGTGCCCACAAGGGCCTGTAGGGGCCCACAGTGTTTCTGTCAGGTTCCGTAGAGTTCCGTAGGGGCCATAGGTTTCCGTAGCGGCTGGTAGTATTCCGTAGGGGTCTGTAGGGTTCCGTAGGCACCTGCAGTGTTCTGTAGGAGCCCATAGGGTTTTCGTGAGGTTCCGTTGTGTTGCTAAGGGTCTTGTAGAGTGCTGTCGGGTCCTGGAGTATTCTGTAGGGTTCCAGAGGGGCTCGTAGGGTTCCGTCGAAATCTGTAGGCTTCCCTAGGGGCCCGTGGAGTCCCGTAGATTTCCGTAGGGGCCTGTAGGGTTGTGTAAGTGCCCGCAGGGGTTGGTAGGAGCTTGTAGGGTGCCATATGTTTCCAGAGGGTTGTGTAGGGTCACGTAGGGGCCTGTGGTGTTCCCTAGGGGCCTGTAGAGTCTCGTACAGTTCCGTAGGGTCCTGTAGGTTTCCATAAGCGCCTGCAGAGGTTTGAAGGGACCCGTACTGTTCCGTAAGGATCCATAGGGCTCCGTAGAGCTTCGTAGGTTCCCTAGAGGCCTGTAGAGTACCGCAGGAGCCAGTAGTGTTCTGTAGGGGTCCGTAAGGTTCCTTCCATAGGGGCTGGCAGTGTTCCGTAGGGTCCTCTAGGGTTGAGTAAGTGCCCGCAGGAGTCTGTAGGAGTCTGTGGGATTCTGTAAGGTTCTGGAGGGTTCTGCCGGGTTCCGTAGGGGCCTGTAGAGTTCCGTAGTGGCTGGTAAAGTTCCCTAGAGCCCTGTACCGTTCCGTAACTGCCTGCAAGGGTCTTTAGGCTTCCGTAGGGGCTGGTAGGGTTCCATAAAGTTCCGTGGGTTCCTAAGGAGATTTCTGCAAGTGCCCACAAGGGCCTGTAGGGGCCCACAGTGTTTCTGTCAGGTTCCGTAGAGTTGCGTAGGTGCCATAGGTTTCCGTAGCGGCTGGTAGTATTCCGTAGGGGTCTGTAGGGTTCCGTAGGCACCTGCAGTGTTCTGTAGGAGCCCATAGGGTTTTCGTGAGGTTCCGTTGTGTTGCTAAGGGTCTTGTAGAATGCTGTCGGGTCCTGGAGTATTCTGTAGGGTTCCAGAGGGGCTCGTAGGGTTCCGTCGAAATCTGTAGGCTTCCCTAGGGGCCCGTGGAGTCCCGTAGATTTCCGTAGGGGCCTGTAGGGTTGTGTAAGTGCCCGCAGGGGTTGGTAGGAGCTTGTAGGGTGCCATATGTTTCCGGAGGGTTGTGTAGGGTTCCGTAGGGGCCTGTGGTGTTCCCTAGGGGCCTGTAGAGTCTCGTACAGTTCCGTAGGGGCCTGTAGAGTCTCGTACAGTTCTGTAGCGTCCTGTAGGTTTCCATAAGCGCCCGCAGAGGTTTGAAGGGACCCGTACTGTTCCGTAAGGATCCATAGGGCTCCCTAGAGCTTCGTAGGTTCCCTAGAGGCCTGTAGAGTACCGCAGGAGCCAGTAGTGTTCTGTAGGGGTCCGTAAGGTTCCTTCCATAGGGGCTGGCAGTGTTCCGTAGGTTCCTCTAGGGTTGTGTAAGTGCCCGTAGGAGTCTGTGGGATTCTGTAAGGTTCCGGAGGGTTCTGCAGGGTTCCGTAGGGGTCCGTAGAGTTCCGTAGTGGCTGGTAAAGTTCCGTAGGGCCCTGTGGGGTTCTGTATGGACCTGTAGGGTTCCGTAGGGGCCTGCAGGGTTCTGTAAGTGCCCGCAGGTGTCTGTAGGGTTCCGTAGGGGTCTGTAGGGTTCCGTAGGCACCTGCAGTGTTCTGTAGGAGCCCATAGGGTTTTAGTGAGGTTCCGTTGTGTTGCTAAGGTTCTTGTAGAGTGCTGTCGGGTCCTGGAGTATTCTGTAGGGTTCCAGAGGGGCTCGTAGGGTTCCGTCGAAATCTGTAGGCATCCCTAGGGGCCCGTGGAGTCCCGTAGATTTCCATAGGGGCCTGTAGGGTTGTGTAAGTGCCCGCAGGGGTTGGTAGGAGCTTGTAGGGTGCCATATGTTTCCGGAGGGTTGTGTAGGGTTCCGTAGGGGCCTGTGGTGTTCCCTAGGGGCCTGTAGAGTCTCGTACAGTTCCGTAGGGTCCTGTAGGTTTCCATAAGCGCCCGCAGAGGTTTGAAGGGACCCGTACTGTTCCGTAAGGATCCATAGGGCTCCGTAGAGCTTCGTAGGTTCCCTAGAGGCCTGTAGAGTACCGCAGGAGCCAGTAGTGTTCTGTAGGGGTCCGTAAGGTTCCTTCCATAGGGGCTGGCAGTGTTCCGTAGGGTCCTCTAGGGTTGAGTAAGTGCCCGCAGGAGTCTGTAGGAGTCTGTGGGATTCTGTAAGGTTCTGGAGGGTTCTGCCAGGTTCCGTAGGGGCCTGTAGAGTTCCGTAGTGGCTGGTAAAGTTCCCTAGGGCCCTGTACCGTTCCGTAACTGCCTGCAAGGGTCTTTAGGCTTCCGTAGGGGCTGGTAGGGTTCCATAAAGTTTTGTGGGTTCCTGCAGAGTTCAGCAAGTGCCCGCAAGGGCCTGTAGGGGCTCACAGTGTTTTTGTCAGGTTCCGTAGAGTTGCGTAGGTGCCATAGGTTTCCGTAGCGGCTGGTAGTATTCCGTAGTGGTCTGTAGGGTTCCGTAGGCACCTGCAGTGTTCTGTAGGAGCCCATAGGGTTTTTGTGAGGTTCCGTTGTGTTGCTAAGGGTCTTGTAGAGTGCTGTCGGGTCCTGGAGTATTCTGTAGGGTTCCAGAGGGGCTCGTAGGGTTCCGTCAAAATCTGTAGGCTTCCCTAGGGGCCCGTGGAGACCCGTAGATTTCCGTAGGGGCCTGTAGGGTTGTGTAAGTGCCCGCAGGGGTTGGTAGGAGCTTGTAGGGTGCCATATGTTTCCAGAGGGTTGTGTAGGGTTCCGTAGGGGCCTGTGGTGTTCCCTAGGGGCCTGTAGAGTCTCGTACAGTTCCGTAGGGGCCTGTAGTGTTCCCTAGGGGCCTGTAGAGTCTCGTACAGTTCCGTAGGGTCCTGTAGGTTTCCATAAGCGCCCGCAGAGGTCTGAAGGGGCCCATACTGTTCCGTAAGGATCCATAGGGTTCCGTAGAGCTTCGTAGGTTCCCTAGAGGCCTGTAGAGTACCGCAGGAGCCAGTAGTGTTCTGTAGGGGTCCGTAAGGTTCCTTCCATAGGGGCTGGCAGTGTTCCGTAGGTTCCTCTAGGGTTGTGTAAGTGCCCGTAGGAGTCTGTGGGATTCTGTAAGGTTCCGGAGGGTTCTGCAGGGTTCCGTAGGGGCCCGTAGAGTTCCGTAGTGGCTGGTAAAGTTCCGTAGGGTCCTGTGGGGTTCTGTATGGACCTGTAGGGTTCCGTAGGGGCCTGCAGGGTTCCGTAAGTGCCCGCAGGTGTCTGTAGGGTTCCGTAGGGGTCTGTAGGGTTCCGTAGGCACCTGCAGTGTTCTGTAGGAGCCCATAGGGTTTTTGTGAGGTTCCGTTGTGTTGCTAAGGGTCTTGTAGAGTGCTGTCGGGTCCTGGAGTATTCTGTAGGGTTCCAGAGGGGCTCGTAGGGTTCCGTCGAAATCTGTAGGCTTCCCTAGGGGCCCGTGGAGTCCCGTAGATTTCCATAGGGGCCTGTAGGGTTGTGTAAGTGCCCGCAGGGGTTGGTAGGAGCTTGTAGGGTGCCATATGTTTCCGGAGGGTTGTGTAGGGTTCCGTAGGGGCCTGTGGTGTTCCCTAGGGGCCTGTAGAGTCTCGTACAGTTCCGTAGGGTCCTGTAGGTTTCCATAAGTGCCCGCAGAGGTTTGAAGGGACCCGTACTGTGCCGTAAGGATCCATAGGGCTCCGTAGAGCTTCGTAGGTTCCCTAGAGGCCTGTAGAGTACCACAGGAGCCAGTAGTGTTCTGTAGGGGTCCGTAAGGTTCCTTCCATAGGGGCTGGCAGTGTTCCGTAGGGTCCTCTAGGGTTGAGTAAGTGCCCGCAGGAGTCTGTAGGAGTCTGTGGGATTCTGTAAGGTTCAGGAGGGTTCTGCCAGGTTCCGTAGGGGCCTGTAGAGTTCCGTAGTGGCTGGTAAAGTTCCCTAGGGCCCTGTACCGTTCCGTAACTGCCTGCAAGGGTCTTTAGGCTTCTGTAGGGGCTGGTAGGGTTCCATAAAGTTCCGTGGGTTCCTGCAGAGTTCTGCAAGTGCCCGCAAGGGCCTGTAGGGGCCCACAGTGTTTCTGTCAGGTTCCGTAGAGTTCCGTAGGGGCCATAGGTTTCCGTAGCGGCTGGTAGTATTCCGTAGGGGTCTGTAGGGTTCCCTAGGGGCCTGTGGTGTTCCCTAGGGGCCTGTAGAGTCTCATACAGTTCCGTAGGGTCGTGTAGGTTTCCATAAGCGCCCGCAGAGGTTTGAAGGGACCCATACTGTTCCGTAAGGATCCATAGGGCTCCGTAGAGCTTCGTAGGTTCCCTAGAGGCCTGTAGAGTACCGCAGGAGCCAGTAGTGTTCTGTAGGGGTCCGTAAGGTTCCTTCCATAGGAGCTGGCAGTGTTCCGTAGGGTCCTCTAGGGTTGAGTAAGTGCCCGCAGGAGTCTGTGGGATTCTGTAAGGTTCCGGAGGGTTCTGCCGGGTTCCGTAGGGGCCTGTAGAGTTCCGTAGTGGCTGGTAAAGTTCCCTAGGGCCCTGTACCGTTCCGTAACTGCCTGCAAGGGTCTTTAGGCTTCCGTAGGGGCTGGTAGGGTTCCATAAAGTTCCGTGGGTTCCTGCAGAGTTCTGCAAGTGCCCACAAGGGCCTGTAGGGGCCCACAGTGTTTCTGTCAGGTTCCGTAGAGTTGCGTAGGTGCCATAGGTTTCCGTAGCGGCTGGTAGTATTCCGTAGGGGTCTGTAGGGTTCCGTAGGCACCTGCAGTGTTCTGTAGGAGCCCATAGGGTTTTCGTGAGGTTCCGTTGTGTTGCTAAGGGTCTTGTAGAGTGCTGTCGGGTCCTGGAGTATTCTGTAGGGTTCCAGAGGGGCTCGTAGGGTTCCGTCGAAATCTGTAGGCTTCCCTAGGGGCCCGTGGAGACCCGTAGATTTCCGTAGGGGCCTGTAGGGTTGTGTAAGTGCCCGCAGGGGTTGGTAGGAGCTTGTAGGGTGCCATATGTTTCCGGAGGGTTGTGTAGGGTTCCGTAGGGGCCTGTGGTGTTCCCTAGGGGCCTGTAGAGTCTCGTACAGTTCCGTAGGGTCCTGTAGGTTTCCATAAGCGCCCGCAGAGGTTTGAAGGGACCCATACTGTTCCGTAAGGTTCCATAGGGCTCCGTAGAGCTTCGTAGGTTCCCTAGAGGCCTGTAGAGTACCGCAGGAGCCAGTAGTGTTCTGTAGGGGTCCGTAAGGTTCCTTCCATAGGGGCTGGCAGTGTTCCGTAGGGTCCTCTAGGGTTGAGTAAGTGCCCGCAGGAGTCTGTAGGAGTCTGTGGGATTCTGTAAGGTTCCGGAGGGTACTGCCGGGTTCCGTAGGGGCCTGTAGAGTTCTGTAGTGGCTGGTAAAGTTCCCTAGAGCCCTGTACCGTTCCGTAACTGCCTGCAAGGGTCTTTAGGCTTCCGTAGGGGCTGGTAGGGTTCCATAAAGTTCCGCGGGTTCCTGCAGAGTTCTGCAAGTGCCCACAAGGGCCTGTAGGGGCCCACAGTGTTTCTGTCAGGTTCCGTAGAGTTCCGTAGGGGCCATAGGTTTCCGTAGCGGCTGGTAGTATTCCGTAGGGGTCTGTAGGGTTCCGTAGGCACCTGCGGTGTTCTGTAGGAGCCCATAGGGGTTTCGTGAGGTTCCGTTGTGTTGCTAAGGGTCTTGTAGAGTGCTGTCGGGTCCTGGAGTATTCTGTAGGGTTCCAGAGGGGCTCGTAGGGTTCCGTCGAAATCTGTAGGCTTCCCTAGGGGCCCGTGGAGTCCCGTAGATTTCCGTAGGGGCCTGTAGGGTTGTGTAAGTGCCCGCAGGGGTTGGTAGGAGCTTGTAGGGTGCCATATGTTTCCGGAAGGTTGTGTAGGGTTCCGTAGGGGCCTGTGGTGTTCCCTAGGGGCCTGTAGAGTCTCGTACAGTTCCGTAGGGTCCTGTAGGTTTCCATAAGCGCCCGCAGAGGTTTGAAGGGACCCATACTGTTCCGTAAGGTTCCATAGGGCTCCGTAGAGCTTCGTAGGTTCCCTAGAGGCCTGTAGAGTACCGCAGGAGCTAGTAGTGTTCTGTAGGGGTCCGTAAGGTTCCTTCCATAGGGGCTGGCAGTGTTCCGTAGGGTCCTCTAGGGTTGAGTAAGTGCCCGCAGGAGTCTGTAGGAGTCTGTGGGATTCTGTAAGGTTCCGGAGGGTTCTGCCAGGTTCCGTAGGGGCCTGTAGAATTCCGTAGTGGCTGGTAAAGTTCCCTAGGGCCCTGTACCGTTCCGTAACTGCCTGCAAGGCTCTTTAGGCTTCCGTAGGGGCTGGTAGGGTTCCATAAAGTTCCGTGGGTTCCTGCAGAGTTCTGCAAGTGCCCGCAAGGGCCTGTAGGGGCCCACAGTGTTTCTGTCAGGTTCCGTAGAGTTGCGTCGGTGCCATAGGTTTCCGTAGCGGCTGGTAGTATTCCGTAGGGGTCTGTAGGGTTCTGTAGGCGCCTGCAGTGTTCTGTAGGAGCCCATAGGGTTTTCGTGAGGTTCCGTTGTGTTGCTAAGGGTCTTGTAGAGTGCTGTCGGGTCCTGGAGTATTCTGTAGGGTTCCAGAGGGGCTCGTACGGTTCCGTCGAAATCTGTAGGCTTCCCTAGGGGCCCGTGGAGTCCCGTAGATTTCCGTAGGGGCCTGTAGGGTTGTGTAAGTGCCCGCAGGGGTTGGTAGGAGCTTGTAGGGTGCCATATGTTTCCAGAGGGTTGTGTAGGGTTCCGTAGGGGCCTGTGGTGTTCCCTAGGGGCCTGTAGAGTCTCGTACAGTTCCGTAGGGGCCTGTGGTGTTCCCTAGGGGCCTGTAGAGTCTCGTACAGTTCTGTAGCGTCCTGTAGGTTTCCATAAGCGCCCGCAGAGGTTTGAAGGGACCCGTACTGTTCCGTAAGGATCCATAGGGCTCCGTAGAGCTTCGTAGGTTCCCTAGAGGCCTGTAGAGTACCGCAGGAGCCAGTAGTGTTCTGTAGGGGCCTGTAAGGTTCCTTCCATAGGGGCTGGCAGTGTTCCGTAGGGTCCTCTAGGGTTGAGTAAGTGCCTGCAGGAGTCTGTAGGAGTCTGTGGGATTCTGTAAGGTTCTGGAGGGTTCTGCCGGGTTCCGTAGGGGCCTGTAGAGTTCCGTAGTGGCTGGTAAAGTTCCCTAGGGCCCTGTACCGTTCCGTAACTGCCTGCAAGGGTCTTTAGGCTTCCGTAGGGGCTGGTAGGGTTCCATAAAGTTCCACGGGTTCCTGCAGAGTTCTGCAAGTGCCCGCAAGGGCCTGTAGGGGCCCACAGTGTTTCTGTCAGGTTCCGTAGAGTTGCGTAGGTGCCATAGGTTTCCGTAGCGGCTGGTAGTATTCCGTAGGGGTCTGTAGGGTTCCGTAGGCACCTGCAGTGTTCTGTAGGAGCCCATAGGGTTTTCGTGAGGTTCCGTTGTGTTGCTAAGGGTCTTGTAGAGTGCTGTCGGGTCCTGGAGTATTCTGTAGGGTTCCAGAGGGGCTCGTAGGGTTCCGTCGAAATCTGTAGGCTTCCCTAGGGGCCCGTGGAGTCCCATAGATTTCCGTAGGGGCCTGTAAGGTTGTGTAAGTGCCCGCAGGGGTTGGTAGGAGCTTGTAGGGTGCCATATGTTTCCGGAGGGTTGTGTAGGGTTCCGTAGGGGCCTGTGGTGTTCCCTAGGGGCCTGTAGAGTCTCGTACAGTTCCGTAGGGGCCTGTAGTGTTCCCTAGGGGCCTGTAGAGTCTCGTACAGTTCCGTAGGGTCCTGTAGGTTTCCATAAGCGCCCGCAGAGGTTTGAAGGGACCCGTACTGTTCCGTAAGGATCCATAGGGCTCCGTAGAGCTTCGTAGGTTCCCTAGAGGCCTGTAGAGTACCGCAGGAGCCAGTAGTGTTCTGTAGGGGCCCGTAAGGTTCCTTCCATAGGGGCTGGCAGTGTTCCGTAGGGTCCTCTAGGGTTGAGTAAGTGCCCGCAGGAGTCTGTAGGAGTCTGTGGGATTCTGTAAGGTTCTGGAGGGTTCTGCCGGGTTCCGTAGGGGCCTGTAGAGTTCCGTAGTGGCTGGTAAAGTTCCCTAGGGCCCTGTACCGTTCCGTAACTGCCTGCAAGGGTCTTTAGGCTTCTGTAGGGGCTGGTAGGGTTCCATAAAGTTCCGTGGGTTCCTGCAGAGTTCTGCAAGTGCCTGCAAGGGCCTGTAGGGGCCCACAGTGTTTCTGTCAGGTTCCGTAGAGTTGCGTAGGTGCCATAGGTTTCCGTAGCGGCTGGTAGTATTCCGTAGGGGTCTGTAGGGTTCTGTAGGCACCTGCAGTGTTCTGTAGGAGCCCATAGGGTTTTCGTGAGGTTCCGTTGTGTTGCTAAGGGTCTTGTAGAGTGCTATCGGGTCCTGGAGTATTCTGTAGGGTTCCAGAGGGGCTCGTAGGGTTCCGTCAAAATCTGTAGGCTTCCCTAGGGACCCGTGGAGACCCGTAGATTTCCGTAGGGGCCTGTAGGGTTGTGTAAGTGCCCGCAGGGGTTGGTAGGAGCTTGTAGGGTGCCATATGTTTCCGGAGGGTTGTGTAGGGTTCCGTAGGGGCCTGTGGTGTTCCCTAGGGGTCTGTAGAGTCTCGTACAGTTCCGTAGGGGCCTGTAGTGTTCCCTAGGGGCCTGTAGAGTCTCGTACAGTTCTGTAGGGTCCTGTAGGTTTCCATAAGCGCCCGCAGAGGTTTGAAGGGACCCGTACTGTTCCGTAAGGATCCATAGGGCTCCGTAGAGCTTTGTAGGTTCCCTAGAGGCCTGTAGAGTACCGCAGGAGCCAGTAGTGTTCTGTAGGGGCCCGTAAGGTTCCTTCCATAGGGGCTGGCAGTGTTCCGTAGGGTCCTCTAGGGTTGAGTAAGTGCCCGCAGGAGTCTGTAGGAGTCTGTGGGATTCTGTAAGGTTCTGGAGGGTTCTGCCGGGTTCCGTAGGGGCCTGTAGAGTTCCGTAGTGGCTGGTAAAGTTCCGTAGGGCCCTGTACCGTTCCGTAACTGCCTGCAAGGGTCTTTAGGCTTCCGTAGGGGCTGGTAGGGTTCCATAAAGTTCCGCGGGTTCCTGCAGAGTTCTGCAAGTGCCCGCAAGGGCCTGTAGGGGCCCACAGTGTTTCTGTCAGGTTCCGTAGAGTTGCGTAGGTGCCATAGGTTTCCGTAGCGGCTGGTAGTATTCCGTAGGGGTCTGTAGGGTTCCGTAGGCACCTGCAGTGTTCTGTAGGAGCTCATAGGGTTTTCGTGAGGTTCCGTTGTGTTGCTAAGGGTCTTGTAGAGTGCTGTCGGGTCCTGGAATATTCTGTAGGGTTCCAGAGGGGCTCGTAGGGTTCCGTCGAAATCTGTAGGCTTCCCTAGGGGCCCGTGGAGTCCCGTAGATTTCCGTAGGGGCCTGTAGGGTTGTGTAAGTGCCCGCAGGGGTTGGTAGGAGCTTGTAGGGTGCCATATGTTTCCGGAGGGTTGTGTAGGGTTCCGTAGGGGCCTGTGGTGTTCCCTAGGGGCCTGTAGAGTCTCGTACAGTTCCGTAGGGTCCTGTAGGTTTCCATAAGCGCCCGCAGAGGTTTGAAGGGACCCATACTGTTCCGTAAGGTTCCATAGGGCTCCGTAGAGCTTCGTAGGTTCCCTAGAGGCCTGTAGAGTACCGCAGGAGCCAGTAGTGTTCTGTAGGGGCCCGTAAGGTTCCTTCCATAGGGGCTGGCAGTGTTCCGTAGGGTCCTCTAGGGTTGAGTAAGTGCCTGCAGGAGTCTGTAGGAGTCTGTGGGATTCTGTAAGGTTCTGGAGGGTTCTGCCGGGTTCCGTAGGGGCCTGTAGAGTTCCGTAGTGGCTGGTAAAGTTCCCTAGAGCCCTGTACCGTTCCGTAACTGCCTGCAAGGCTCTTTAGGCTTCTGTAGGGGCTGGTAGGGTTCCATAAAGTTCCGTGGGTTCCTGCAGAGTTCTGCAAGTGCCCACAAGGGCCTGTAGGGGCCCACAGTGTTTCTGTCATGTTCCGTAGAGTTGCGTAGGTGCCATAGGTTTCCGTAGCGGCTGGTAGTATTCCGTAGGGGTCTGTAGGGTTCCGTAGGCACCTGCGGTGTTCTGTAGGAGCCCATAGGGGTTTCGTGAGGTTCCGTTGTGTTGCTAAGGGTCTTGTAGAGTGCTGTCGGGTCCTGGAGTATTCTGTAGGGTTCCAGAGGGGCTCGTAGGGTTCCGTCGAAATCTGTAGGCTTCCCTAGGGGCCCGTGGAGACCCGTAGATTTCCGTAGGGGCCTGTAGGGTTGTGTAAGTGCCCGCAGGGGTTGGTAGGAGCTTGTAGGGTGCCATATGTTTCCGGAGGGTTGTGTAGGGTTCCGTAGGGGCCTGTGGTGTTCCCTAGGGGCCTGTAGAGTCTCGTACAGTTCCGTAGGGGCCTGTGGTGTTCCCTAGGGGCCTGTAGAGTCTCGTACAGTTCTGTAGCGTCCTGTAGGTTTCCATAAGCGCCCGCAGAGGTTTGAAGGGACCCGTACTGTTCCGTAAGGATCCATAGGGCTCCGTAGAGCTTCGTAGGTTCCCTAGAGGCCTGTAGAGTACCGCAGGAGCCAGTAGTGTTCTGTAGGGGCCCGTAAGGTTCCTTCCATAGGGGCTGGCAGTGTTCCGTATGGTCCTCTAGGGTTGAGTAAGTGCCTGCAGGAGTCTGTAGGAGTCTGTGGGATTCTGTAAGGTTCTGGAGGGTTCTGCCGGGTTCCGTAGGGGCCTGTAGAGTTCCGTAGTGGCTGGTAAAGTTCCCTAGGGCCCTGTACCGTTCCGTAACTGCCTGCAAGGGTCTTTAGGCTTCCGTAGGGGCTGGTAGGGTTCCATAAAGTTCCGTGGGTTCCTGCAGAGTTCTGCAAGTGCCCGCAAGGGCCTGTAGGGGCCCACAGTGTTTCTGTCAGGTTCCGTAGAGTTGCGTAGGTGCCATAGGTTTCCGTAGCGGCTGGTAGTATTCCGTAGGGGTCTGTAGGGTTCCGTAGGCACCTGCAGTGTTCTGTAGGAGCCCATAGGGGTTTCGTGAGGTTCCGTTGTGTTGCTAAGGGTCTTGTAGAGTGCTGTCGGGTCCTGGAGTATTCTGTAGGGTTCCAGAGGGGCTCGTAGGGTTCCGTCGAAATCTGTAGGCTTCCCTAGGGGCCCGTGGAGTCCCATAGATTTCCGTAGGGGCCTGTAAGGTTGTGTAAGTGCCCGCAGGGGTTGGTAGGAGCTTGTAGGGTGCCATATGTTTCCGGAGGGTTGTGTAGGGTTCCGTAGGGGCCTGTGGTGTTCCCTAGGGGCCTGTAGAGTCTCGTACAGTTCCGTAGGGGCCTGTAGTGTTCCCTATGGGCCTGTAGAGTCTCGTACAGTTCTGTAGCGTCCTGTAGGTTTCCATAAGCGCCCGCAGAGGTTTGAAGGGACCCGTACTGTTCCGTAAGGATCCATAGGGCTCCGTAGAGCTTCGTAGGTTCCCTAGAGGCCTGTAGAGTACCGCAGGAGCCAGTAGTGTTCTGTAGGGGCCCGTAAGGTTCCTTCCATAGGGGCTGGCAGTGTTCCGTAGGGTCCTCTAGGGTTGAGTAAGTGCCCACAGGAGTCTGTAGGAGTCTGTGGGATTCTGTAAGGTTCTGGAGGGTTCTGCCGGGTTCCGTAGGGGCCTGTAGAGTTCCGTAGTGGCTGGTAAAGTTCCCTAGGGCCCTGTACCGTTCCGTAACTGCCTGCAAGGGTCTTTAGGCTTCTGTAGGGGCTGGTAGGGTTCCATAAAGTTCCGTGGGTTCCTGCAGAGTTCTGCAAGTGCCTGCAAGGGCCTGTAGGGGCCCACAGTGTTTCTGTCAGGTTCCGTAGAGTTGCGTAGGTGCCATAGGTTTCCGTAGCGGCTGGTAGTATTCCGTAGGGGTCTGTAGGGTTCCGTAGGCACCTGCAGTGTTCTGTAGGAGCCCATAGGGTTTTCGTGAGGTTCCGTTGTGTTGCTAAGGGTCTTGTAGAGTGCTATCGGGTCCTGGAGTATTCTGTAGGGTTCCAGAGGGGCTCGTAGGGTTCCGTCGAAATCTGTAGGCTTCCCTAGGGGCCCGTGGAGACCCGTAGATTTCCGTAGGGGCCTGTAGGGTTGTGTAAGTGCCCGCAGGGGTTGGTAGGAGCTTGTAGGGTGCCATATGTTTCCGGAGGGTTGTGTAGGGTTCCGTAGGGGCCTGTGGTGTTCCCTAGGGGTCTGTAGAGTCTCGTACAGTTCCGTAGGGGCCTGTGGTGTTCTCTAGGGGCCTGTAGAGTCTCGTACAGTTCCGTAGGGTCCTGTAGGTTTCCATAAGCGCCCGCAGAGGTTTGAAGGGACCCGTACTGTTCCGTAAGGATCCATAGGGCTCCGTAGAGCTTCGTAGGTTCCCTAGGGGCCTGTAGAGTACTGCAGGAGCCAGTAGTGTTCTGTAGGGGCCCATAAGGTTCTTTCCATAGGGGCTGGCAGTGTTCCGTAGGGTCCTCTAGGGTTGAGTAAGTGCCCACAGGAGTCTGTAGGAGTCTGTGGGATTCTGTAAGGTTCTGGAGGGTTCTGCCGGGTTCCGTAGGGGCCTGTAGAGTTCCGTAGTGGCTGGTAAAGTTCCCTAGAGCCCTGTACCGTTCCGTAACTGCCTGCAAGGGTCTTTAGGCTTCTGTAGGGGCTGGTAGGGTTCCATAAAGTTCCGTGGGTTCCTGCAGAGTTCTGCAAGTGCCCACAAGGGCCTGTAGGGGCCCACAGTGTTTCTGTCAGGTTCCGTAGAGTTGCGTAGGTGCCATAGGTTTCCGTAGCGGCTGGTAGTATTCCGTAGGGGTCTGTAGGGTTCCGTAGGCACCTGCGGTGTTCTGTAGGAGCCCATAGGGGTTTCGTGAGGTTCCGTTGTGTTGCTAAGGGTCTTGTAGAGTGCTGTCGGGTCCTGGAGTATTCTGTAGGGTTCCAGAGGGGCTCGTAGGGTTCCGTCGAAATCTGTAGGCTTCCCTAGGGGCCCGTGGAGACCCGTAGATTTCCGTAGGGGCCTGTAGGGTTGTGTAAGTGCCCGCAGGGGTTGGTAGGAGCTTGTAGGGTGCCATATGTTTCCAGAGGGTTGTGTAGGGTTCCGTAGGGACCTGTGGTGTTCCCTAGGGGCCTGTAGAGTCTCGTACAGTTCTGTAGGGGCCTGTAGTGTTCCCTAGGGGCCTGTAGAGTCTCGTACAGTTCTGTAGCGTCCTGTAGGTTTCCATAAGCGCCCGCAGAGGTTTGAAGGGACCCGTACTGTTCCGTAAGGATCCATAGGGTTCCGTAGAGCTTCGTAGGTTCCCTAGAGGCCTGTAGAGTACCGCAGGAGCCAGTAGTGTTCTGTAGGGGCCCGTAAGGTTCCTTCCATAGGGGCTGGCAGTGTTCCGTAGGGTCCTCTAGGGTTGAGTAAGTACCCACAGGAGTCTGTAGGAGTCTGTGGGATTCTGTAAGGTTCTGGAGGGTTCTGCCGGGTTCCGTAGGGGCCTGTAGAGTTCCGTAGTGGCTGGTAAAGTTCCCTAGGGCCCTGTACCGTTCCGTAACTGCCTGCAAGGGTCTTTAGGCTTCCGTAGGGGCTGGTAGGGTTCCATAAAGTTCCGCGGGTTCCTGCAGAGTTCTGCAAGTGCCCGCAAGGGCCTGTAGGGGCCCACAGTGTTTCTGTCAGGTTCCGTAGAGTTGCGTAGGTGCCATAGGTTTCCGTAGCGGCTGGTAGTATTCCGTAGGGGTCTGTAGGGTTCCGTAGGCACCTGCGGTGTTCTGTAGGAGCCCATAGGGGTTTCGTGAGGTTCCGTTGTGTTGCTAAGGGTCTTGTAGAGTGCTGTCGGGTCCTGGAGTATTCTGTAGGGTTCCAGAGGGGCTCGTAGGGTTCCGTCGAAATCTGTAGGCTTCCCTAGGGGCCCGTGGAGTCCCGTAGATTTCCGTAGGGGCCTGTAGGGTTGTGTAAGTGCCCGCAGGGGTTGGTAGGAGCTTGTAGGGTGCCATAAGTTTCCAGAGGGTTGTGTAGGGTTCCGTAGGGGCCTGTGGTGTTCCCTAGGGGCCTGTAGAGGCTCGTACAGTTCCGTAGGGGCCTGTGGTGTTCCCTAGGGGCCTGTAGAGTCTCGTACAGTTCCGTAGGGTCCTGTAGGTTTCCATAAGCGCCCGCAGAGGTTTGAAGGGACCCGTACTGTTCCGTAAGGATCCATAGGGCTCCGTAGAGCTTCGTAGGTTCCCTAGAGGCCTGTAGAGTACCGCAGGAGCCAGTAGTGTTCTGTAGGGGTCCGTAAGGTTCCTTCCATAGGGGCTGGCAGTGTTCCGTAGGGTCCTCTAGGGTTGAGTAAGTGCCCGCAGGAGTCTGTAGGAGTCTGTGGGATTCTGTAAGGTTCTGGAGGGTTCTGCCGGGTTCCGTAGGGGCCTGTAGAGTTCCGTAGTGGCTGGTAAAGTTCCTTAGGGCCCTGTACCGTTCCGTAACTGCCTGCAAGGGTCTTTAGGCTTCTGTAGGGGCTGGTAGGGTTCCATAAAGTTCCGTGGGTTCCTGCAGAGTTCTGCAAGTGCCCACAAGGGCCTGTAGGGGCCCACAGTGTTTCTGTCAGGTTCCGTAGAGTTGCGTAGGTGCCATAGGTTTCCGTAGCGGCTGGTAGTATTCCGTAGGGGTTTGTAGGGTTCCGTAGGCACCTGCAGTGTTCTGTAGGAGCCCATAGGGTTTTCGTGAGGTTCCGTTGTGTTGCTAAGGGTCTTGTAGAGTGCTGTCGGGTCCTGGAGTATTCTGTAGGGTTCCAGAGGGGCTCGTAGGGTTCCGTCGAAATCTGTAGGCTTCCCTAGGGGCCCGTGGAGTCCCGTAGATTTCCGTAGGGGCCTGTAGGGTTGTGTAAGTGCCCGCAGGGGTTGGTAGGAGCTTGTAGGGTGCCATATGTTTCCAGAGGGTTGTGTAGGGTTCCGTAGGGGCCTGTGGTGTTCCCTAGGGGCCTGTAGAGTCTCGTACAGTTCCGTAGGGGCCTGTGGTGTTCCCTAGGGGCCTGTAGAGTCTCGTACAGTTCCGTAGGGTCCTGTAGGTTTCCATAAGCGCCCGCAGAGGTTTGAAGGGACCCGTACTGTTCCGTAAGGATCCATAGGGCTCCCTAGAGCTTCGTAGGTTCCCTAGAGGCCTGTAGAGTACTGCAGGAGCCAGTAGTGTTCTGTAGGGGCCCGTAAGGTTCCTTCCATAGGGGCTGGCAGTGTTCCGTAGGGTCCTCTAGGGTTGAGTAAGTGCCCGCAGGATTCTGTAGGAGTCTGTGGGATTCTGTAAGGTTCTGGAGGGTTCTGCCGGGTTCCGTAGGGGCCTGTAGAGTTCCGTAGTGGCTGGTAAAGTTCCGTAAGGCCCTGTACCGTTCCGTAACTGCCTGCAAGGGTCTTTAGGCTTCCGTAGGGGCTGGTAGGGTTCCATAAAGTTCCGCGGGTTCCTGCAGAGTTCTGCAAGTGCCCGCAAGGGCCTGTAGGGGCCCACAGTGTTTCTGTCAGGTTCCGTAGAGTTGCGTAGGTGCCATAGGTTTCCGTAGCGGCTGGTAGTATTCCGTAGGGGTCTGTAGGGTTCCGTAGGCACCTGCAGTGTTCTGTAGGAGCCCATAGGGTTTTCGTGAGGTTCCGTTGTGTTGCTAAGGGTCTTGTAGAGTGCTGTCGGGTCCTGGAGTATTCTGTAGGGTTCCAGAGGGGCTCGTAGGGTTCCGTCGAAATCTGTAGGCTTCCCTAGCAACCCGTGGAGTCCCGTAGATTTCCGTAGGGGCCTGTAGGGTTGTGTAAGTGCCCGCAGGGGTTGGTAGGAGCTTGTAGGGTGCCATATGTTTCCAGAGGGTTGTGTAGGGTTCCGTAGGGGCCTGTGGTGTTCCCTAGGGGCCTGTAGAGTCTCGTACAGTTCCGTAGGGGCCTGTGGTGTTCCCTAGGGGCCTGTAGAGTCTCGTACAGTTCTGTAGCGTCCTGTAGGTTTCCATAAGCGCCCGCAGAGGTTTGAAGGGACCCGTACTGTTCCGTAAGGATCCATAGGGCTCCCTAGAGCTTCGTAGGTTCCCTAGAGGCCTGTAGAGTACCGCAGGAGCCAGTAGTGTTCTGTAGGGGCCCGTAAGGTTCCTTCCATAGGGGCTGGCAGTGTTCCGTAGGGTCCTCTAGGGTTGAGTAAGTGCCCGCAGGAGTCTGTAGGAGTCTGTGGGATTCTGTAAGGTTCTGGAGGGTTCTGCCGGGTTCCGTAGGGGCCTGTAGAGTTCCGTAGTGGCTGGTAAAGTTCCCTAGGGCCCTGTACCGTTCCGTAACTGCCTGCAAGGGTCTTTAGGCTTCCGTAGGGGCTTGTAGGGTTCCATAAAGTTCCGCGGGTTCCTGCAGAGTTCTGCAAGTGCCTGCAAGGGCCTGTAGGGGCCCACAGTGTTTCTGTCAGGTTCCGTAGAGTTGCGTAGGTGCCATAGGTTTCCGTAGCGGCTGGTAGTATTCCGTAGGGGTCTGTAGGGTTCCGTAGGCAGCGGCAGTGTTCTGTAGGAGCCCATAGGGTTTTCGTGAGGTTCCGTTGTGTTGCTAAGGGTCTTGTAGAGTGCTGTCGGGTCCTGGAGTATTCTGTAGGGTTCCAGAGGGGCTCGTAGGGTTCCGTCGAAATCTGTAGGCTTCCCTAGGGGCCCGTGGAGTCCCGTAGATTTCCGTAGGGGCCTGTAGGGTTGTGTAAGTGCCCGCAGGGGTTGGTAGGAGCTTGTAGGGTGCCATATGTTTCCAGAGGGTTGTGTAGGGTTCCGTAGGGGCCTGTGGTGTTCCCTAGGGGCCTGTATAGTCTCGTACAGTTCCGTAGGGGCCTGTGGTGTTCCCTAGGGGCCTGTAGAGTCTCGTACAGTTCCGTAGGGTCCTGTAGGTTTCCATAAGCGCCCGCAGAGGTTTGAAGGGACCCGTACTGTTCCGTAAGGATCCATAGGGCTCCGTAGAGCTTCGTAGGTTCCCTAGAGGCCTGTAGAGTGCCGCAGGAGCCAGTAGTGTTCTGTAGGGGCCCATAAGGTTCCTTCCATAGGGGCTGGCAGTGTTCCGTAGGGTCCTCTAGGGTTGAGTAAGTGCCCGCAGGAGTCTGTAGGAGTCTGTGGGATTCTGTAAGGTTCTGGAGGGTTCTGCCGCGTTCCGTAGGGGCCTGTAGAGTTCCGTAGTGGCTGGTAAAGTTCCCTAGAGCCCTGTACCGTTCCGTAACTGCCTGCAAGGGTCTTTAGGCTTCCGTAGGGGCTTGTAGGGTTCCATAAAGTTCCGTGGGTTCCTGCAGAGTTCTGCAAGTGCCCGCAAGGGCCTGTAGGGGCGCACAGTGTTTCTGTCAGGTTCCGTAGAGTTGCGTAGGTGCCATAGGTTTCCGTAGCGGCTGGTAGTATTCCGTAGGGGTCTGTAGGGTTCCGTAGGCACCTGCAGTGTTCTGTAGGAGCCCATAGGGGTTTCGTGAGGTTCCGTTGTGTTGCTAAGGGTGTTGTAGAGTGCTGTCGGGTCCTGGAGTATTCTGTAGGGTTCCAGAGGGGCTCGTAGGGTTCCGTCGAAATCTGTAGGCTTCCCTAGGGGCCCGTGGAGTCCCGTAGATTTCCGTAGGGGCCTGTAGGGTTGTGTAAGTGCCCGCAGGGGTTGGTAGGAGCTTGTAGGGTGCCATATGTTTCCAGAGGGTTGTGTAGGGTTCCGTAGGGGCCTGTGGTGTTCCCTAGGGGCCTGTAGAGTCTCGTACAGTTCCATAGGGGCCTGTGGTGTTCCCTAGGGGCCTGTAGAGTCTCGTACAGTTCCGTAGCATCCTGTAGGTTTCCATAAGCGCCCGCAGAGGTTTGAAGGGACCCGTACTGTTCCGTAAGGATCCATAGGGCTCCGTAGAGCTTCGTAGGTTCCCTAGAGGCCTGTAGAGTACCGCAGGAGCCAGTAGTGTTCTGTAGGGGCCCGTAAGGTTCCTTCCATAGGGGCTGGCAGTGTTCCGTAGGGTCCTCTAGGGTTGAGTAAGTGCCCGCAGGAGTCTGTAGGAGTCTGTGGGATTCTGTAAGGTTCTGGAGGGTTCTGCCGGGTTCCGTAGGGGCCTGTAGAGTTCCGTAGTGGCTGGTAAAGTTCCCTAGGGCCCTGTACCGTTCCGTAACTGCCTGCAAGGGTCTTTAGGCTTCCGTAGGGGCTTGTAGGGTTCCATAAAGTTCCGCGGGTTCCTGCAGAGTTCTGCAAGTGCCCGCAAGGGCCTGTAGGGGCCCACAGTGTTTCTGTCAGGTTCCGTAGAGTTGCGTAGGGGCCATAGGTTTCCGTAGCGGCTGGTAGTATTCCGTAGGGGTCTGTAGGGTTCCGTAGGCAGCGGCAGTGTTCTGTAGGAGCCCATAGGGTTTTCGTGAGGTTCCGTTGTGTTGCTAAGGGTCTTGTAGAGTGCTGTCGGGTCCTGGAGTATTCTGTAGGGTTCCAGAGGGGCTCGTAGGGTTCCGTCGAAATCTGTAGGCTTCCCTAGGGGCCCGTGGAGTCCCGTAGATTTCCATAGGGGCCTGTAGGGTTGTGTAAGTGCCCGCAGGGGTTGGTAGGAGCTTGTAGGGTGCCATATGTTTCCAGAGGGTTGTGTAGGGTTCCGTAGGGGCCTGTGGTGTTCCCTAGGGGCCTGTAGAGTCTCGTACAGTTCCGTAGGGGCCTGTGGTGTTCCCTAGGGGCCTGTAGAGTCTCGTACAGTTCCGTAGGGTCCTGTAGGTTTCCATAAGCGCCCGCAGAGGTTTGAAGGGACCCGTACTGTTCCGTAAGGATCCATAGGGCTCCGTAGAGCTTCGTAGGTTCCCTAGAGGCCTGTAGAGTACCGCAGGAGCCAGTAGTGTTCTGTAGGGGCCCGTAAGGTTCCTTCCATAGGGGCTGGCAGTGTTCCGTAGGGTCCTCTAGGGTTGAGTAAGTGCCCGCAGGAGTCTGTAGGAGTCTGTGGGATTCTGTAAGGTTCTGGAGGGTTCTGCCGGGTTCCGTAGGGGCCTGTAGAGTTCCGTAGTGGCTGGTAAAGTTCCCTAGGGCCCTGTACCGTTCCGTAACTGCCTGCAAGGGTCTTTAGGCTTCCGTAGGGGCTGGTAGGGTTCCATAAAGTTCCGCGGGTTCCTGCAGAGTTCTGCAAGTGCCCGCAAGGGCCTGTAGGGGCCCACAGTGTTTCTGTCAGGTTCCGTAGAGTTGCGTAGGTGCCATAGGTTTCCGTAGCGGCTGGTAGTATTCCGTAGGGGTCTGTAGGGTTCCGTAGGCACCTGCAGTGTTCTGTAGGAGCCCATAGGGTTTTCGTGAGGTTCCGTTGTGTTGCTAAGGGTCTTGTAGAGTGCTGTCGGGTCCTGGAGTATTCTGTAGGGTTCCAGAGGGGCTCGTAGGGTTCCGTCGAAATCTGTAGGCTTCCCTAGGGGCCCGTGGAGTCCCGTAGATTTCCGTAGGGGCCTGTAGGGTTGTGTAAGTGCCCGCAGGGGTTGGTAGGAGCTTGTAGGGTGCCATATGTTTCCGGAGGGTTGTGTAGGGTTCCGTAGGGGCCTGTGGTGTTCCCTAGGGGCCTGTAGAGTCTCGTACGGTTCCGTAGGGGCCTGTGGTGTTCCCTAGGGGCCTGTAGAGTCTCGTACAGTTCCGTAGGGTCCTGTAGGCTTCCATAAGCGCCCGCAGAGGTTTGAAGGGACCCGTACTGTTCCGTAAGGATCCATAGGGCTCCGTAGAGCTTCGTCGGTTCCCTAGAGGCCTGTAGAGTACCGCAGGAGCCAGTAGTGTTCTGTAGGGGCCCGTAAGGTTCCTTCCATAGGGGCTGGCAGTGTTCCGTAGGGTCCTCTAGGGTTGAGTAAGTGCCCGCAGGAGTCTGTAGGAGTCTGTGGGATTCTGTAAGGTTCCGAAGGGTTCTGCCGGGTTCCGTAGGGGCCTGTAGAGTTCCGTAGTGGCTGGTAAAGTTCCCTAGGGCCCTGTACCGTTCCGTAACTGCCTGCAAGGGTCTTTAGGCTTCCGTAGGGGCTGGTAGGGTTCCATAAAGTTCCGCGGGTTCCTGCAGAGTTCTGCAAGTGCCCGCAAGGGCCTGTAGGGGCCCACAGTGTTTCTGTCAGGTTCCGTAGAGTTGCGTAGGTGCCATAGGTTTCCGTAGCGGCTGGTAGTATTCCGTAGGGGTCTGTAGGGTTCCGTAGGCACCTGCAGTGTTCTGTAGGAGCCCATAGGGGTTTCGTGAGGTTCCGTTGTGTTGCTAAGGGTCTTGTAGAGTGCTGTCGGGTCCTGGAGTATTCTGTAGGGTTCCAGAGGGGCTCGTAGGGTTCCGTCAAAATCTGTAGGCTTCCCTAGGGGCCCGTGGAGTCCCGTAGATTTCCGTAGGGGCCTGTAGGGTTGTGTAAGTGCCCGCAGGGGTTGGTAGGAGCTTGTAGGGTGCCATATGTTTCCAGAGGGTTGTGTAGGGTTCCGTAGGGGCCTGTGGTGTTCCCTAGGGGCCTGTAGAGTCTCGTACAGTTCCGTAGCATCCTGTAGGTTTCCATAAGCGCCCGCAGAGGTTTGAAGGGACCCGTACTGTTCCGTAAGGATCCATAGGGCTCCCTAGAGCTTCGTAGGTTCCCTAGAGGCCTGTAGAGTACCGCAGGAGCCAGTAGTGTTCTGTAGGGGCCCGTAAGGTTCCTTCCATAGGGGCTGGCAGTGTTCCGTAGGGTCCTCTAGGGTTGAGTAAGTGCCCGCAGGAGTCTGTAGGAGTCTGTGGGATTCTGTAAGGTTCTGGAGGGTTCTGCCAGGTTCCGTAGGGGCCTGTAGAGTTCCGTAGTGGCTGGTAAAGTTCCTTAGGGCCCTGTACCGTTCCGTAACTGCCTGCAAGGGTCTTTAGGCTTCTGTAGGGGCTGGTAGGGTTCCATAAAGTTCCGTGGGTTCCTGCAGAGTTCTGCAAGTGCCCACAAGGGCCTGTAGGGGCCCACAGTGTTTCTGTCAGGTTCCGTAGAGTTGCGTAGGTGCCATAGGTTTCCGTAGCGGCTGGTAGTATTCCGTAGGGGTCTGTAGGGTTCCGTAGGCACCTGCAGTGTTCTGTAGGAGCCCATAGGGTTTTCGTGAGGTTCCGTTGTGTTGCTAAGGGTCTTGTAGAGTGCTGTCGGGTCCTGGAGTATTCTGTAGGGTTCCAGAGGGGCTCGTAGGGTTCCGTCGAAATCTGTAGGCTTCCCTAGGGGCCCGTGGAGTCCCGTAGATTTCCGTAGGGGCCTGTAGGGTTGTGTAAGTGCCCGCAGGGGTTGGTAGGAGCTTGTAGGGTGCCATATGTTTCCGGAGGGTTGTGTAGGGTTCCGTAGGGGCCTGTGGTGTTCCCTAGGGTCCTGTAGAGTCTCGTACAGTTCCGTAGGGGCCTGTGGTGTTCCCTAGGGGCCTGTAGAGTCTCGTACAGTTCCGTAGGGGCCTGTAGTGTTCCCTAGGGGCCTGTAGAGTCTCGTACAGTTCCGTAGGGTCCTGTAGGTTTCCATAAGCGCCCGCAGAGGTTTGAAGGGACCCGTACTGTTCCGTAAGGATCCATAGGGCTCCGTAGAGCTTCGTAGGTTCCCTAGAGGCCTGTAGAGTACCGCAGGAGCCAGTAGTGTTCTGTAGGGGCCCGTAAGGTTCCTTCCATAGGGGCTGGCAGTGTTCCGTAGGGTCCTCTAGGGTTGAGTAAGTGCCCGCAGGAGTCTGTAGGAGTCTGTGGGATTCTGTAAGGTTCTGGAGGGTTCTGCCGGGTTCCGTAGGGGCCTGTAGAGTTCCGTAGTGGCTGGTAAAGTTCCTTAGGGCCCTGTACCGTTCCGTAACTGCCTGCAAGGGTCTTTAGGCTTCCGTAGGGGCTGGTAGGGTTCCATAAAGTTCCGCGGGTTCCTGCAGAGTTCTGCAAGTGCCCGCAAGGGCCTGTAGGGGCCCACAGTGTTTCTGTCAGGTTCCGTAGAGTTGCGTAGGTGCCATAGGTTTCCGTAGCGGCTGGTAGTATTCCGTAGGGGTCTGTAGGGTTCCGTAGGCACCTGCAGTGTTCTGTAGGAGCCCATAGGGTTTTCGTGAGGTTCCGTTGTGTTGCTAAGGGTCTTGTAGAGTGCTGTCGGGTCCTGGAGTATTCTGTAGGGTTCCAGAAGGGCTCGTAGGGTTCCGTCGAAATCTGTAGGCTTCCCTAGGGGCCCGTGGAGTCCCGTAGATTTCCGTAGGGGCCTGTAGGGTTGTGTAAGTGCCCGCAGGGGTTGGTAGGAGCTTGTAGGGTGCCATATGTTTCCGGAGGGTTGTGTAGGGTTCCGTAGGGGCCTGTGGTGTTCCCTAGGGGCCTGTAGAGTCTCGTACAGTTCCGTAGGGGCCTGTGGTGTTCCCTAGGGGCCTGTAGAGTCTCGTACAGTTCCGTAGGGTCCTGTAGGCTTCCATAAGCGCCCGCAGAGGTTTGAAGGGACCCGTACTGTTCCGTAAGGATCCATAGGGCTCCGTAGAGCTTCGTCGGTTCCCTAGAGGCCTGTAGAGTACCGCAGGAGCCAGTAGTGTTCTGTAGGGGCCCGTAAGGTTCCTTCCATAGGGGCTGGCAGTGTTCCGTCGGGTCCTCTAGGGTTGAGTAAGTGCCCGCAGGAGTCTGTAGGAGTCTGTGGGATTCTGTAAGGTTCTGGAGGGTTCTGCCGGGTTCCGTAGGGGCCTGTAGAGTTCCGTAGTGGCTGGTAAAGTTCCCTAGGGCCCTGTACCGTTCCGTAACTGCCTGCAAGGGTCTTTAGGCTTCCGTAGGGGCTGGTAGGGTTCCATAAAGTTCCGCGGGTTCCTGCAGAGTTCTGCAAGTGCCCGCAAGGGCCTGTAGGGGCCCACAGTGTTTCTGTCAGGTTCCGTAGAGTTGCGTAGGTGCCATAGGTTTCCGTAGCGGCTGGTAGTATTCCGTAGGGGTCTGTAGGGTTCCGTAGGCACCTGCAGTGTTCTGTAGGAGCCCATAGGGGTTTCGTGAGGTTCCGTTGTGTTGCTAAGGGTCTTGTAGAGTGCTGTCGGGTCCTGGAGTATTCTGTAGGGTTCCAGAGGGGCTCGTAGGGTTCCGTCGAAATCTGTAGGCTTCCCTAGGGGCCCGTGGAGACCCGTAGATTTCCGTAGGGGCCTGTAGGGTTGTGTAAGTGCCCGCAGGGGTTGGTAGGAGCTTGTAGGGTGCCATATGTTTCCAGAGGGTTGTGTAGGGTTCCGTAGGGGCCTGTGGTGTTCCCTAGGGGCCTGTAGAGTCTCGTACAGTTCCGTAGGGGCCTGTGGTGTTCCCTAGGGGCCTGTAGAGTCTCGTACAGTTCCGTAGCATCCTGTAGGTTTCCATAAGCGCCCGCAGAGGTTTGAAGGGACCCGTACTGTTCCGTAAGGATCCATAGGGCTCCCTAGAGCTTCGTAGGTTCCCTAGAGGCCTGTAGAGTACCGCAGGAGCCAGTAGTGTTCTGTAGGGGCCCGTAAGGTTCCTTCCATAGGGGCTGGCAGTGTTCCGTAGGGTCCTCTAGGGTTGAGTAAGTGCCCGCAGGAGCCTGTAGGAGTCTGTGGGATTCTGTAAGGTTCTGGAGGGTTCTGCCAGGTTCCGTAGGGGCCTGTAGAGTTCCGTAGTGGCTGGTAAAGTTCCTTAGGGCCCTGTACCGTTCCGTAACTGCCTGCAAGGGTCTTTAGGCTTCTGTAGGGGCTGGTAGGGTTCCATAAAGTTCCGTGGGTTCCTGCAGAGTTCTGCAAGTGCCCGCAAGGGCCTGTAGGGGCCCACAGTGTTTCTGTCAGGTTCCGTAGAGTTGCGTAGGTGCCATAGGTTTCCGTAGCGGCTGGTAGTATTCCGTAGGGGTCTGTAGGGTTCCGTAGGCAGCGGCAGTGTTCTGTAGGAGCCCATAGGGTTTTCGTGAGGTTCCGTTGTGTTGCTAAGGGTCTTGTAGAGTGCTGTCGGGTCCTGGAGTATTCTGTAGGGTTCCAGAGGGGCTCGTAGGGTTCCGTCGAAATCTGTAGGCTTCCCTAGGGGCCCGTGGAGTCCCGTAGATTTCCGTAGGGGCCTGTAGGGTTGTGTAAGTGCCCGCAGGGGTTGGTAGGAGCTTGTAGGGTGCCATATGTTTCCGGAGGGTTGTGTAGGGTTCCGTAGGGGCCTGTGGTGTTCCCTAGGGTCCTGTAGAGTCTCGTACAGTTCCGTAGGGGCCTGTGGTGTTCCCTAGGGGCCTGTAGAGTCTCGTACAGTTCCGTAGGGGCCTGTAGTGTTCCCTAGGGGCCTGTAGAGTCTCGTACAGTTCCGTAGGGTCCTGTAGGTTTCCATAAGCGCCCGCAGAGGTTTGAAGGGACCCGTACTGTTCCGTAAGGATCCATAGGGCTCCGTAGAGCTTCGTAGGTTCCCTAGAGGCCTGTAGAGTACCGCAGGAGCCAGTAGTGTTCTGTAGGGGCCCGTAAGGTTCCTTCCATAGGGGCTGGCAGTGTTCCGTAGGGTCCTCTAGGGTTGAGTAAGTGCCCGCAGGAGTCTGTAGGAGTCTGTGGGATTCTGTAAGGTTCTGGAGGGTTCTGCCGGGTTCCGTAGGGGCCTGTAGAGTTCCGTAGTGGCTGGTAAAGTTCCGTAGGGCCCTGTACCGTTCCGTAACTGCCTGCAAGGGTCTTTAGGCTTCCGTAGGGGCTGGTAGGGTTCCATAAAGTTCCGTGGGTTCCTGCAGAGTTCTGCAAGTGCCCGCAAGGGCCTGTAGGGGCCCACAGTGTTTCTGTCAGGTTCCGTAGAGTTGCGTAGGTGCCATAGGTTTCCGTAGCGGCTGGTAGTATTCCGTAGGGGTCTGTAGGGTTCCGTAGGCAGCGGCAGTGTTCTGTAGGAGCCCATAGGGTTTTCGTGAGGTTCCGTTGTGTTGCTAAGGGTCTTGTAGAGTGCTGTCGGGTCCTGGAGTATTCTGTAGGGTTCCAGAGGGGCTCGTAGGGTTCCGTCGAAATCTGTAGGCTTCCCTAGGGGCCCGTGGAGACCCGTAGATTTCCGTAGGGGCCTGTAGGGTTGTGTAAGTGCCCGCAGGGGTTGGTAGGAGCTTGTAGGGTGCCATATGTTTCCAGAGGGTTGTGTAGGGTTCCGTAGGGGCCTGTGGTGTTCCCTAGGGGCCTGTAGAGTCTCGTACAGTTCCGTAGGGGCCTGTGGTGTTCCCTAGGGGCCTGTAGAGTCTCGTACAGTTCCGTAGGGTCCTGTAGGTTTCCATAAGCGCCCGCAGAGGTTTGAAGGGACCCGTACTGTTCCGTAAGGATCCATTGGGCTCCCTAGAGCTTCGTAGGTTCCCTAGAGGCCTGTAGAGTACCGCAGGAGCCAGTAGTGTTCTGTAGGGGCCCATAAGGTTCCTTCCATAGGGGCTGGCAGTGTTCCGTAGGGTCCTCTAGGGTTGAGTAAGTGCCCGCAGGAGTCTGTAGGAGTCTGTGGGATTCTGTAAGGTTCTGGAGGGTTCTGCCGGGTTCCGTAGGGGCCTGTAGAGTTCCGTAGTGGCTGGTAAAGTTCCTTAGGGCCCTGTACCGTTCCGTAACTGCCTGCAAGGGTCTTTAGGCTTCCGTAGGGGCTGGTAGGGTTCCATAAAGTTCCGCGGGTTCCTGCAGAGTTCTGCAAGTGCCCGCAAGGGCCTGTAGGGGCCCACAGTGTTTCTGTCAGGTTCCGTAGAGTTGCGTAGGTGCCATAGGTTTCCGTAGCGGCTGGTAGTATTCCGTAGGGGTCTGTAGGGTTCCGTAGGCAGCGGCAGTGTTCTGTAGGAGCCCATAGGGTTTTCGTGAGGTTCCGTTGTGTTGCTAAGGGTCTTGTAGAGTGCTGTCGGGTCCTGGAGTATTCTGTAGGGTTCCAGAGGGGCTCGTAGGGTTCCGTCGAAATCTGTAGGCTTCCCTAGGGGCCCGTGGAGTCCCGTAGATTTCCGTAGGGGCCTGTAGGGTTGTGTAAGTGCCCGCAGGGGTTGGTAGGAGCTTGTAGGGTGCCATATGTTTCCGGAGGGTTGTGTAGGGTTCCGTAGGGGCCTGTGGTGTTCCCTAGGGGCCTGTAGAGTCTCGTACAGTTCCGTAGGGGCCTGTGGTGTTCCCTAGGGTCCTGTAGAGTCTCGTACAGTTCCGTAGGGGCCTGTGGTGTTCCCTAGGGGCCTGTAGAGTCTCGTACAGTTCCGTAGGGGCCTGTAGTGTTCCCTAGGGGCCTGTAGAGTCTCGTACAGTTCCGTAGGGTCCTGTAGGTTTCCATAAGCGCCCGCAGAGGTTTGAAGGGACCCGTACTGTTCCGTAAGGATCCATAGGGCTCCGTAGAGCTTCGTAGGTTCCCTAGAGGCCTGTAGAGTACCGC